>NW_009276935.1:177792-321800 GCF_000150675.1 Verticillium dahliae VdLs.17
TACGCAAGGTCGTCATGGTACCTTTGACGTCATCTTTGTGTGTTTGCCGATGACTGAGTCGCTGTATCCAGAAGTGGCATTCGGTGGTGCCAAAACCGTATATCCCTGGCCTTTCAATGCAGTGATCAACAAACGATAATGCAAAGGGCGATGCCATGCCCCATGGGCTAGGAGCACGACTGGTTTCTGGTCGTGTGACATGATTGAAAGAGCTATGGCAGAGCTTTGCGATATCGAGGAATACAGAAATCGTTCGTTCAGATGCCTCTGGCTTGGGCCACTGGCCGGCCTTCTTTAGATAGTTCTGGTTGCCAGTCGCTCAGCAACATGCCTACAGTGGCTTAGGCGCTGATCGCAGGATCTGGTGTGTGTATGCCCCGCAGTCATCCTCTGCTGGACGCAGTCAGCTTATGGATGCGTGCCAGGATGGCACAGCATGTAGCCATTTACATTCCTGAAGCCGATCTACGAGCGACAATGTGTCTAGTTTTATCGCTCGTGTGGTCTGATGATACCCCATGGGAGTGGACCGGAGACGCGGTGTATATTCGCAATGCTGTTTCGGGCCAGATGCGGCCGATGTGGTTTGTCCAGAGCATCAACATCATTCCCGAAAGATAGAATGAAGACCCGATGGATTTTGCATCAAGCGTTTTTCAGTCGATGATTAATGGCCACTAGGATTGTGTGTAGCGCCTCTAGCATAGGCGTAGCTACACCAAGCTCCGTGGCCTTCCTTAGCGGGTAGCCCAAAATAATGTCAACTTCCATCTCCCGGCCTGCCTGGCAGTCCATCGCCATGCTGCTGCTGATTGGGCCTATTGACAGGATTCTGTTGATCAAGCGGTCCGCAAGTTCGTGATCGAGCGGCACATTGCAGGCTATCGCGACGTCTATGACCTCCGTCATGAGCTTATGCGTCATGAGGTTGGCCCCAGGAGAGGAACTTAGCCAGGCATGCGTGTCGAGTTGCGTCAACGTGGTGAGGGAGTTTCAGGCGACGTTCCACACTACCTTTTCCCAGCGCAACACTTGGATGTCGGGTACCACGTTGAACACAGTGTTTCCCTGCCTGAGTAAGGCAGAGAATCTGTTGAGCTTCACTTGCTCGGACTTGGAATCAAGATCTCTGTTCGGATACAGTCCAATTTGCAGATCTTCTGACTTAATCTGCTCGAATTGGCCGGGCTCGGGCTGTGTGGCTGCCGTCCAAGTCTGGTTACGCATGACAAAGTAAGAAATCGCGATCTTGCATCACGCACAGTCCGAGCTGGGAACATACCACACAGGAAATAATTGTCGTACGAGGAAATCGTATTCTGAAGGATTCTTCGTTGCCAACACCGTTTTGAATGATCGCAATGGTAGTCCTCTCTTCGTCGACGGCTGGCGCAATCTGGGCTGCTGAGGCGTCTTGATCAAGTGCCTTGTTGGCGCAGACAATGAGGTCGAACTTCTGGCCGGCTTCCGCTACTGTCCGAAGAACTGCCTTCAATCAGTGAATGAACTATCAGTCACAGGAAGAGGCCGCCCATGCCTTTCGATGGGGCTATGATGTGACGGCCATGACTTTCGCTGTTCAGAACAATTCCTCGTTCCTTGACCGCACTGAAATTCGATCGCGCCACCACCGTCAAGCGGACAGTTGGTGCTCTGTTCAAAATAAATGCATAAAACGAACCGATGCTTGTGGTTGTATCAGCTTGGCTTGGTACAAAACCTCGTGCGTAGATCTGTACTCACGCCCCTAGCCCATACACAAGCACATCAATGTGTTTTGCTGCAGACATGATTGCTGTGACTTGAGATCTTGTACAGAGGGAGACCGGAAACCTGTTTCGTGTGAATCAGTGGCTATGCTTGGATGTCTTGCTCGAGAGGATACGCCACGCCTGCTTCATATTACTGCCTAGATATGGACATTTGTTCAGGTCCATAACAAGGTCCATTATCCGGTCCCGAGCCCAGCCCACTTGTCTCCATCCCATGTTGTGTGAGGAAGGGCGTGCACCATGCCAATCTCGGCTCATGTGGCCCCGCATTGTTTCCTTGGCTGCTGTTTCTTTGTTGAACTTCGGAGAAAAGACTCTGCTTGACTCGAGGCACCGCGATGTTTTATGCCAGATGTGGGCGCAATCTGGTCCTTGCGTGGTATGCATCGCGCCACGATGAGCTTGAATGAGTCAGTCTCTCATCTCTCTCCCGCACGGCTGGTTCACACCAATCCCGCCACCCGCGTCTAGGCACAACTCGGACCACGGACGAACGGCTGTTCTATACCTTGGCAGTATCTCAGCGCGGATGCTTCTCGAACCACTACTGTCCCCTAAACTCTGCATCAGACGTGTTGAGGCTTTGCAGATTCCTCTTATCTGGACTGAGGCCTGCGACGACGTGCACTTGACAGCTCGTAGTCGCGCAAGCTATTAGGCATCTACCTCAAAGCAGACGCCGCCAGACCACGGTGGCGTGGCGGCATCGTATGCCGCAGGCGGGATACAGCGTCTACTCAGGTATGTCGCGGAACGGGCCTTCTGTGTTATTGAAAATCTGGGGTTAAAGGGAGTTGCGCTTTCGGAAAGATTGTTTGCACTGGTGGCATCGAGCGACTCGACATACAGAGATGTCGCTCAGGGACAGCATTCAAGCCCTTCGACGGGGGGATGATGTTGTTATCGAATGCCGCGTAAGATCACAGAATCAGATGACCAAGTGTAGCTACTTCGCTCTGCTAGTCGGCAGATAGATCTCGACGACCGTCTTGCGCACTGGCGGAACTACCTGTATCTTTGTCAACGTTTCAAGAGGCTACACCGAGCTTTGTACCCGACCCGTTTCTCGAAAATCTTGCTTTGCAGCCGGTAACTTGCACTCTGATCGCTGGATCAACCCACAAGTCAGCCAAAGCAAAGCCATCGCAGAAGATCGAGAATGAAACGCAAAGCTCGACGGATCCGCATGCGGGGAAGGTCGTCACGTACGTTGACCACACGAGAGGGCACGCTCCCAAAGCCATGTCTCCTCAGTGTCTCGCGGCTTGGTCACCCTTAATGCGGCGTGCTTGAAGTTGCAAACCGTCCGACTGGCCTTGGCCATTCCAGCCGTAAGTTCGGCTGCCGAGTTTCGGATCGTCAGTCCGACTTCACCTGACAGAATGGCGTGCAATGCCGCTAGAAAAGCGCCATGAGGACAAAGGAGGTCTGATAGGGCCATGCGGGGACTCCCTCGCCCATTGGAAATCTCGCCGCCAGCCTCTCTCCTGACGTACCTTTCCCTGGTCCGCCGCTAGGGTTAGTTCAAGGCAACAGCGATCCTCAAATGGTTATTTTTGGGGGTTTTCTTCTAATCCGTCCTGGGGTAATCGTCCGCAAAGGCAAATATGCACGCTGCCAGCGCTGACTGGATACGAGGCCCGAGAGCCGAGCCTGCAAATAAAGCCACGCTACCAGACATTGTGGGAATTGTCAAGTCGATTAGCGAACATAAGTGGAGAGCAATAAAGAACAATGGGCGGAGGAAGCGTGCGGCCCGGGATGGAGGGTGGCCTGAAGTGAACTTTATACCATGAACGCCGATAGCGGGACAACGAACAAGGTTAAACCTTCATGAATTTCTGGTACCATTAGCTCACACTTCTTCAGACCCATCGCAGATGTGAGTATTGGAAAAGCAAACTCTCGAGCTCCAAGCTTCGGATTTGGTATTATTCGACGAGATATGAACTGGTGTATGGCCTGTCTCTTTTTGTATAGCAGCGGTGCTTCCTTCTAGGAATATGTGATCAAACAACATACAGTAGGGCGATTAGCCCGATCACCCAGTGGCGGGCGGTAGACAGAGTAGGAAAAAGGGCGATGCTCCCGGATTACGCTGCAGACGCCCACCAAAAACTTGACCTAAAAAAACTTGCGCACTGTTCGTGCCAAACCCAAGGTAGTGATGGCATCACTTCACCTCGATGGGCCCCCCGGCCCGTGCGCGAAGCCGAGACGACCATACTTGTCGGTGTAAGGCCTTTCGTTGCCGAAACAAGTGACATAGTTCATGACTTCGGTTGTGTTCATGCCGCCTGGGTGTATCTTCTCCATCTCCTCGCGCATTTGAGTTTTAGGCTTCCCTTCCTTGAGCCTGTGCTTCTCGAAGAAGACATATGAACCATAGTAGACGCAGCTGGTATTGCCCGCCGTAGCGCCTTTTTTACCCAGAAAATCGTTGAGTTGTTTCGACTGCACTTTGCGGTCGCCGGGGAAGCTCTTGGCAATTTCTCGGCAAAACGCCGCCTGCGTGACGTCAGGCTTGCGGAGGAAGGCGTTGATTTTACGTCGTACATCGTCGCATGTGTCGTACACCTTGACGGCTTGCTCACTTTCTCCCTCAAGCGTTATGCCGCTGACATCAAGATCCTTGCTCTCCACGCCACGGCGGACCTTTTTGCCAGGCGCTGCCTTGAGACCCTGCAGCTCGCGCTTGCGGAAGAAGCGGTTAGCGGCGTGGAAGACGTCGCTACCGTAACCGACGTGAGGGCCGACCTGCTTCATGAATCGCTGGTACGAGGCAGGAGAGCAGCCGATGGCCGTCTGAAATTCGCCGACCTTCATGTAGCCGCCCTCTATAAAATTGCGGATCTTGCGGCGGATCTGGTTGGCCGAGTCTTCGCAAAGGTCGAGGCGAGGGTCATCGTCGTCAATCTGGGGCAGAGCTTGGCAGTCTTCGATGGCGTCCGACTTGCGTTTTTTGTGAGTCGACGTGGCAGAGGACGAAGGTGGGTTGAGGTTCGAGGCGGCCGCAGCGTCCACCGTGCTTCGTGCTCCCACCGTGATCGGAGGATGGGGTATCGTTCCTGCCAGAGTGGTTGCTGTAGCTATCGGCTGGTGTGCCGTCGAGACTTGGTGGTATGACGTCGGTGTTGTCGTCGTTGGGGAGTGGTATGTTGGTGGCGGTTGGTGGTGTACAACGGGTGGTGGGTACGCGCCGCTTGCATGCGATATGGGAGGCAGTTGTGTCGTGGTCGCTGGCGAGTGTGACGATGCGACGGGAGGATAGACTGATGCTGGAGGGTGAGGCGGCCGAGCTGTGGTTGTGCCGAGTGGTATTAATGCAGGAAGAGATGTTGGCCTCCCTTTACTCGCTGCACCAGCCTGGATGTTCTCGTCTCGTAGGGAGAGGGGAGAAACAAGTGAAGCCTGGAAGCGGACACGTCAGCCAAGAGAGCTTTGAAAGCAGACCAACAACTTGGTGGCAGAGAGTAAGGAGAGCGTACGATGCCGGGTAGGATGGTGCTGGCGGTGTTGGTGGTGGTGGTGGTGGTGGTGGTTTGTGGAGGGGGTGTTGGGTTGGATCGGTTGGCATCAACGTTTGCCAGCGGTAATGGCTGACTCTCCGTTTCCCAAGGCCGCCAACTCTGGACCATGGCTGGGTCGGACGAATGGATGTGTGCTGCAAGCAAATCTCGAGCACATACAAAGGCAGCAGCAATTGCAGGTAGCGAAGGAGGGGTCGGTCGGAAGTGGATTTTTGTTAGAGGATTCGGGAGTGGAGGAGTCGAGCCTGCAGGTGTTTGTACGGGTGCATGTGTATGTGTCTGTATGTGTGTGTGTAGGTATGTGGAGGAGACGAAAAAAAGAAGAGATCAGAGCCGGTATGCGATGCAGCTTTCAGGCAGGTTTGTTTGGTTAGGCAGGTTTGCCAAAATTGGGGTGAGAAAGGGGTGAAGTCATGATCCAAGTATTTGGCTCCAAGGGCTCCAAGGGCCCACAGCACAGCGCGTGTTGACGCGCAGTGTTTCACGCTAATTCCCAGACCCTGCATGCACCTGTACAATGTACAATGCACCTTCCCTTCTCTCCCGTTCACTGCTGATTGCCTGTCTTGGTTGGGGCTGAGTCGTACCTGGTAAAACCCAAATCCGCCTGATGCTAGTGCTAGCGTGCTAGAGCTGTCCAGTGCTGGGTGCCCGAAGCTAAGCGAGTGAGCGAGGGAGGAAGGGAGAGGAGCAGGGGGCAATTACGATACCTAGGTACCTAAGTACACGGTACATGTGTACCTGCCTGGATCCCGTATCTAGCGTAGGTACCCAAGGTACCGTAGGGTAACTACGTACTGTTGAGCAGGAGCAGCAGCAGTAGGACCTGCCGTCGGGTGGCCCAAGCTCCTTCTCCCTGATACCAATAGCTCGCTGTCGTTATCACCTGCGCCTGCCCCTGCCTGAGCTGCCCTCAATGATACGCACCTTACGTAACTTCGATCATCTGCGATCATCGGCTCCCAGATCGCGACATCACGAGGGGCGTAACACTTCCTCTCCCTTCTTCTATCACTCTATCCCAACCTACTACAGCCTCTCGACCTCCTCAATTGCCCCCGAATAACACAGCCATACGCTCCTGCAAGCTCAATGGTCAGGAACCTCCATCTGACAGGCCTTGCGGCCGCGCTTGGCAGCGCATCAATCTTGGGGGCTCTAGCCCAAGGCATTGACCAAACACCTATGGTCGATGAACCCGAACACACCGTCGTCAAGCCTGTCCTTTCCGGTGACAGGTCTGTCATTGACTCTGAAGCTCTGCAGACGCTCATCAAGGGCGATAACCTCTTCGAGAGGGCCAAGCAGCTGTACGAGATCGCCAAGCTTGGCGAAGCCGAGTACAACCACCCCACGCGAGTCATCGGTAGCGAAGGTAGGTTCAGTTCGAGACTCTTCGTCTGCAGCTCGAGCACATCACGACAATCGATTCACGCGTTACTAACCTTCTGTAGGCCATCTGGGTACCCTCGATTACATCTACTCCACCATTTCTCAGCTTGGCGACTACTACACCCTCTCCAACCAGTCATTCCCTGCAGTCACCGGCAATGTCTTCGAGTCGAGACTCGTACTCGGCAACAAAGTGCCCGAGTCCGCATCTCCCATGAGCCTGACGCCTCCCACGAAGAACAAGGAGCCCGTGCATGGCGACCTCGTGCTCGTTCAACACGAGGGATGCGATGAGTCCGACTACCCTGAGGAGGTTCGTGGCAACATCGCTTTCGTCCTTCGCGGCACGTGCCCCTTTGGCACCAAGTCGGCCAATGCCGGAAAGGCTGGCGCCGTCGCTGCCGTCATTTATAACTACGAGAAGGAGACGGTCCACGGTACCCTCGGAACCCCGTCGCCAGACCACGTTGCCACGTTCGGCCTCGGGTACGATGACGCCAAGCCCATCATTAAGAAGATCAAGAAGGGCAAGACTGTCGATGCCATTGCCTACATTGACGCCGTTGTCGACACTATCCAGACTACCAACATCATCGCCCAGACTGTAGGTGGTGATCCTGACAACTGTGTCATGCTTGGTGGCCACAGTGATAGTGTAGCTGAGGGACCCGGTATCAACGACGATGGCTCTGGCAGCCTGTCGCTCCTTGAGATTGCCACCCAGCTGACCAACTTTGACGTCAACAACTGCGTGCGCTTTGCTTGGTGGGCTGGCGAGGAGGAAGGCCTCCTTGGATCCGACTATTACGTCTCCGTCCTGCCGGACGACGAGAACGAGAAGATCCGCCTTTTCATGGATTACGACATGCTCGGTAGCCCCAACTACGCGTACCAGATCTACAATGCCACCAACGCTGTCAACCCCACCGGTTCCGAGGAGCTCCGTGATTTGTATGTTGACTGGTACAAGGCGCACGATCTCAACCACACCTTCATCCCCTTTGACGGCCGCAGTGACTACGACGGCTTCATTCGCAACGGTATCCCCGGTGGCGGCATCGCGACCGGCGCCGAGGGTGTCAAGACGAAGAGGGAGCAGGAACAATTTGGCGGCAAGGCTGGTGACTGGTACGACCCCTGCTACCATCAGCTCTGCGACGACCTCCACAATGTGGACGTCGAGGCCTGGGAGCTCAACACCAAGGTATTTACCACCACCGACGACCATTGTATGTGCTCAATACTAACGATCCTTTCAGCTTGTCGCTCACTCTGTTGCGGTTTTCGCCAAGTCCTTTGATGGATTCCCCAAGCGGACACTAAAGGACGTTGCTTCGTCCGAGTACGCCGAGAAGACATTGTACCATGGAAGCAGGTTGGTTTTGTAATGACATTGATGTAACTGTAGAACTCGCCAATCTCAAAGTCATCTTGTGTTGATCTAGGTTTGGTTATCTTCTCAGCCGTGGTTAGATGCATGTTTCATACAAGTAGAACCCAAGCAACAGATCAGGGGGTGGTGTCACAAATAAACGCATCCAAAGTATCTCAACAGATGTAATGTGCTAACCACTCATCCATGTTGTTGTCTGGCTGGTTTCGCTGTTGCATTCTCCGAGGCGTGGCTGTCTTCTATGTATGTAACCAATCTCTGTGCTACAATAAATATGCAAAAGGAACAATCACTGTCCGAAGACATGCCTCTGTAATCAGTCGGTCAACCCAGTCCGCTCCTGATGCTCCGGGGAGGGGGGCGCCACATCAAAGGCAAAACTTACTGGTCCTTCGCCCTCTTGGCCTTTTGCTGAGCACGCTCCTTTGCAGCCTCTGTCTTTCTGGCCTGAGCCTCTTCCCTCATCCGCTCCCACTTTGTTTTCTCCTCGAGGCGCGCTCGGATCATCTGCTCCGTGGGCGGCCGCTGGTCACAGCCAGTAGCACAATCAGGACACAGTTCCGCGGCCACGGTCACGTCGCCATTGGCAAGTGAAGCAGGCTTCAGCTCACGGCACAGACGCACGGCCGACTGCGCCAGGGCGAGGTCCCCCCCGCCCGAGGCGACCAGGACGTCAAAGTGGCCCGCGTCGAAAAAGCTCGCGCAGGGCAGACCCTCGGGCAGGACGACTTCGTCCGCCGAATGGATGTGGGCGCGTGCGGGGAACTTGGCAGTCTGGGCTGCGTCGAGCTCGAAGGGGCGGACGAGGGCGCAGGTGATGTCCTTGCAGGGGCAGAGGCGGATGTTGAATAAGGTCACTCGACACATTGATTCAGTGGTTTCTTCTTCTGGCTGTTGGGTAAGTTTGTTTGCTTGGGTGTTTGTATTCGGTTGATCTTCTTTCAACTATTCATGGGATCGATTTACTCGAGAAGGATTCGTTGTCTTAAAAGGCTGTGGAAGGATTGAATCGTGGCCGAATAAGAGTTCTGTTCCCCTTCCGTGTTTGCAATCAGTAAATCCAGTGTTGCACGTTTCCTTTGGATCTTTCCTTGTGTTTTGGTGTCGAAATTGCTCCTGTGCAATACCATTGTCAAAACGCAAGGATGGTAATGGTTGGGAACACTCTCGTCAAAGGCTGATCCGATTGCACAGATCATGAGCCACGATCAGCATGGCGACAATGTGCCCATACGCCTGGACAAACACAGACGAGCCTTGTAACAAACCAAGCTTCATCCAAGCCTTGTCATCTGAGGCGCTCTGTGTCTGATCCCACCGAAATACCGTTGGGCCCCAGGAAGCCGGAACATTACACTTCCATTTCGGTGCGCGTTCATTCATGTGCAACAGTATCTGGTATAGGTGCTTTCGCAAACTATAATATCTGACATGCGATATTCTCAGTGTTTTTGCAGTATGCCTTGGGTTCCAGAGTTGGCATCCTTCCCGCTTATCTGTATTTGGATGATGGGCTGTTCAGTTGTCGCGAACCAGTGAAGTCATTTCTTTGCGGCCCAGCTAAAATCGCGTACACCAACATTTTTCAACGCCGATAAATGGACAAAGTATTATTCTCATAGGCCGTTAAACTTTCTTCACCCCAGTACTACGGGTCCCGGGTCCGAGTATCTTCTCCCACGCCGGTGAGTCGTCGTGGGTGGTGGCGAATTCGATGCCTGGGAGCCCGAACAGTTCAGCAGGAGGTCGCTGTCGCTGATCTGCCTAACCGCGGTCTCAACTTTGACCCCAGACCTCAGCCTTTGCAGCATGTGCATGGCGTCAATGTCCGAGAGATCCATCAGCACCCCGTAGAGCTCCTCATAGACCGACCTCTCTTTGAGAAACGCCCCGTGTTGTCGCCTCATTGCCTGCGCCCTCGTCTCCGCGGGCTCCGTAGCATAGTCGCACTGCTGCCCGCGCTTCACACAAGGGCGGCATTCAGGTCTCTCGCCCGTGCACTTTGAGGCCATTCTTGTCAGATCTGAAGCGGGTTCTCAAGTCTTCCTGGAACCAACTGGGACGTTCGGCATATCCGGGAGTCTTCCTCACCTTTGCTTTGCGCTTTCGACAGGCTTCGCATGCCGCACTGATAACTGAGGTCCGTTGCCTGGGCGGTCTCGGGATCCGCTTCGGAGACGGTATCGGCTGGAAGTTGAGCAGGCCAGCGACCTTCGGAGGCGCTGGTACGGGGAGTATTCGTCGGAGCTTCGCCGCAGATCTGGCCTGAGCGGGATTTCCGCCCGGCTGGAACGTGTTTGCCATGTTCGACATCCCTTAGAGTGCTAGTTTTCGACAGAGAAGAAGGTCTTGGCGTCTGTATGCGGGTATTTACAGACGTAGGTTTGTACTTGTATGCGTTCGCTGATGCAGACGGTGTTGGGAACCAGCCCGAGCTCTAATAAACTCCAGGGTTCACGATCAAACGAAGGGCCTGCCTTGGCTTGCCAAGTTGGGCTCGGTTGTTCCCTCCTCAGTTTAAATATGGAAAGCACATCAATTCGAGTGTCGAAAGTTTGAAGGGCTGGATCTGTGACCAACAGCCGGCGGAATGATGATGGGTCAGTTATGGCACCGACATGAACTCGTCGTGCAGATCCCGGATGGTCGCTGTCATTTAGTTGGAGCGCAGGCCGGGAAGCAAGTAGGTGGTGGGGGGAGGGGATAATGGGTCTGGGAAAGGGGGAGCCGTGAAGCCTGGCTGTGACAGATCACTCTGACGCCCTGGGGGTGTGATCCTGCAGGCATGACACCAGACTCGTGAGCTCAACAGCGCAGGTCTACTCTGTGCCTTACGTGCCATTATGTGCTAACAATCCACCAGGTCCGACAAGCAAGACGAGTGTTAGAGCTTGGTGATACAAGGCAATGCGCGGAGACGGGATGGTGTGGGTGCCATCAGGGCCTAAGATTGTCCCTGGACGTGGGTGTGGAATGGAGACCCGGAAGGCATCTCCGCCCGAACATGTCTCCCCAGGGACTCAAACGGTAGCAAGCCAAGTGCTGGCTGTGTAACTTGGGGTACCAGAGGGTACCTGTTCTTCTCGTTGGCCCAAGAACACTACTCGGTCAGCCTTTCTTCTACACTAGAACCATCATATTATTGGACGACCCACGGGGCACTCTTCTCTGCTTGACAGTGCAAGGCGGAAGGGGCTCCGAGGGGAACCCAAGGTTGACTATCCAGTCGGCTGGATGTGCGCGCATTGCCAAGACCTGATATGAAGAAATGTACCATCATAGTGAGTCATTGTGCTTCTTGACATGACTCCAAATGCTACGTATTGGCTAAGGTTATCCGATACATCAAGAGACAAACCACTGATTGCATATGTGAGGTGACAGGAATTGGCCAAGGACTGCGGGTTTCCAGTCACGGTTGACGGCTTTCGACTGCCCGACCGGCTGGTGCAAATAAGGACCAATTGAGCCTCATGAAGCACGCATGTCGCCCACCATTAGCTTACGCACCTACCTTAGGTACCTAGGTAAAGGTAATGGACGTTGTTCTAATGTTATCAAAGACGGTGTTTCAGTCAACATGGTAGCGAAGCGTGCCAGGCTATGTCACTGAGTGTTTCTTTACGCAATCCCACCGTCAACATGCAGTGTTGCCGAGATCTGGAAAATGTCCGAGCCCCATTGGGGATCTTGCCATGCCGAATCCCATCCAATGGCGCCAATCTTCGGGCTTCATCCATATCCATGGCTTCTTGGGCGGAGGCTCTCCGCGCCTCTACCGTCGGAAGACCCCGAACTCAATGACTCCACCTTACCCAGCCATGCCCATTGTTAACGTGGCCCACACTTTCAACTGCATGAGCGCTTGTATCGCTGAACCGGAACACGAGGCCAAGGTATATGATGGCCAGAAGATGTCAAAGTGGAACAATTCTTATTTGACTTGATCTCCATTTGAAGGTGCCAAATTACAGACTACCTAGGGAATCGTACGAGGCCATGATCCCTGCAAGACCCTGATATCAAGGCGGAAGGGTCCTACGCTGCCAGTAGGTTGGTGAGATTAATGGTCGTCCCGCTCCAGCCACTTCGCGCACGCTTCATAAAACCTCTGCACCTCAGACTCATATCCCAACGCCGTCTGAAAGTGGCTTTCGCCCGCCGTTCTCCGCATAAACTGCAACGCCCCGGCGTAGATCAAATCGGCATACGAGACTGCGTCCACATCATTAGTCCATCATCATGATCCCACTCCCCACTCGCACCGAGTCGCGTCCGCGTCAGAAGAGGACAAAATGGGACAACTCACCAGTCTCTCCCAGGAAGAATGGACCTTCCGTCTCCCGCAACAGCGCGGCCGCCTTGGCAAACACCGGTCTCGCATTTTCCCACGATTCGTCCCCGCCCTGGGTCCTCCGGAGCTCCTCGAGCGTCATGCCGAAGATTTCCCGTCGGGTCTCTTCGAAGTAGGGCCGCGACGCGTCAGTGAGGCACTTGGTCGCAACGTTGGGGATCAGAACGCCCATGAGCGGACTCATGGTCTCCTTAACGAGAGCCTGCACCTTATCGGTGGCGGGGTCATCAACACGTAGCGGGCGCTCGGGGTACCGCTTCTCGAGCTCGTCAATGATGAGGCGTGAGTTCATGACAGCCCTACCATCCGGGAACACGACGGCGGGGACGGTATAGGGCTTAAGCTCCTCCGGCTGCGGGGCGAGGCCGAGACCCTTCAAGGTGGGCTCGATGTCGGGATACTGGATCCATGTGGTGGTGTAGGGGATCTGCTTGTAATTGAGTGCCAAACGGGCTGGGTGCGTCAGCATGCGGGAAGGTTTGCAGCAAGTGTTGGGGTCAAGATGCGATCAGTCCGTCAAGATGCGACCAGTCCGCGTTGCGGGGAAGAAACTTACTCTTCCACGGGTTGAGTGACCAGCATCCCTTCCCACTGTCCTTGCTAGGCAAATCGTAGAGGATCACCTTGTCCGACATGATGTGTGCGCTGTAAACAGGGTTGTTCCTTCACAATGCCTTTTTCGAATTGGATACGGAGAAGTCTTCCAAGATCTAGTTTGTAGAGGACACAACACAGGGCGAGTGACGGACTAGAAGTACTCGCTATGGAGGCCATGTCATCGTAATGATGCGCTGCACCTCTGACGCCCTAGTGGGCCGAGCGAAGGGCGTAGTCTAGACTTCCATCGCGCTCTTGAGAGTTTAGATCCACTGCACAGGCATTGTTCACACGATACGCCAACACACTGTCTAAGGTGACGACCGCTGTGTTCCTCAATCTCCCAGATGGTGTCATTCCCACCTTGCTATGCACGCGGCTTACAACATGAGGCTGCACGACATTGCAGTCAGCAACAGCCACGCAAAACACCGGGCGCAGCACGGCACACAGCGCCGGAAAGGAGCGTCTCGACATGCAGAAGGATCTTCCGCATCATCATAGACCCACTGCTTCAGGGGACCAAGAGGGCCAGATCGACAGAGCGATAAGGGCCACGCGCCGCGCGACGGCATGAACAAGGGTGAATGCAGAACAGCAAGTATCAATTGAGACGTAGAACCAGCTAGGAATGACGGGAGCCTGTCGGACTTGAAGCGCGCACATTAGGCTGCTACATCTACAGTGCATTGCTTGCGCAGCTGAAGACGCCCTTGGCGCCAGCCCTGAACTCCTCCAGGATCCCCTCAACGCTGGCGTACGTGCCAACCGTGAGAAACACGACACCGACGCCGATGATGAACAAATTCAAGGCCACCGATGCCGCGTCGCTGATTTTGCTAGGGCGTCCATATCCAGCGGCCTTGTCGACGGATCGCATGCGGAAGAAGGCGACTCCCCAGAAGATGAAGCCGAAGAAGGAATCGAAGAGGGACGACATGAGCGACAGAACTGGGAATTATCAGCGACCTTTCTTCATTCTTCACTTGGAGGAATAGCATCGTATCCAGTTTGACAATACGTACGGGAGCTGAAGATGGGAATGACTTCGGCAATGATGAACGCGGCAACCCACGTTGCGACTGCAAAGTGTCAGATCCGTGTACTCGAAAGCTTCTCACAGGAAAGAGACGTACACAGAATACCTGCCCAACTCGCCCAGCCGACCACGGTGTGCTCGTTGATGTGGCGCTTGTTATTCTCGAAAACGCGGAAAAAGACGAAGCGGCTCGAAACAGCGGCGTACAGAACACCAAGGAAGATGAGCGTTGGGATCATAAACGAAAAGGCCACCTTTTTGTGAACCTCGTCAGATAGCGAGCCGAAGGCCGGAGCCGTCATGTACTGGTTGCCGACATTTGAGTAGACGACGGCGCCGACGATGCTGAAGACGATAATCTCGCCAATGGTGCACGCCCACAGGGCTTTCGGGAAGTCCCTGACCCAAAATCAGTATGACAGCAGTGGAGGTCAGGGAATTGGGAACTGCACGTACCGGGGGTTGCGCATCTCGGCAATGAAGCTCGGGAGCGTGATCTGGCCGATGAAAGTGTAGCTGATGCTCAAGAAGGCATTCATACCAGCAACAAAGGTCGTTCCTGGAACCGGCACGGCTCGTACGAGAGGTTCCCCGATGGCGGCATCATATCCGGCAGGATGGTCCTGGATTCCGGCAAAGACTGTCGCGAGTATGACAGAGATGAAAGTGAAGAGCGCAGACGCAACGGCGAACTTGGACAGCAGGTCAAACGTGCGCGGCAGCGACGACAGCCAGGAGATGATGGCCATGACGACGGAGAAGACGACAGTGCTGCAGCGGGGCCCACCGGAAGTGACCATTGTGTTCAGGTATTCGGCACCGACGAGGACATGAAGACCTTGGATGAACTGCTGGTCATCAGAACTGCCGGCACGGCGAAGATGCGAGGGATACTCACGGTGTTGTTGAGGATGAACATGACGGCAGTAGCCCACCATGCCCATCGCTGACCCCAGAACAGCATCTGGCCAATGTCACAGATGTCGCGGACCTCGGGGTGGCGCAGGCAGAACTGCCAAAGGACAAGCGATCTGTTGATGGTCAGCTTGATTGCTGCGTCCTTTGCTCAGAAAGAAACTAACGTGTAGAGCACTGTCGCTGCGATGAAGATTGTAAGAATCAAGCTGCCAAGGTAAGCTTGCTGTCTTCAGTGAAGGAATTGGTGCATCATCCTACCCAGGAACCAGGCCTAACACGCTGTATGCCCATGGAAAGCTCATGATTGCCTATCCAGGTGAGAAAAAATTCATCCCTGGCAGTCGCCAGGGTGGCACTCACTAAGCAAATGTATTCGGAAAACAGCAAAGCAGCAGTCTGTATTCATTAGTGTCTGCATGTCGACATTGTTAACCCCCGAGAGGAGGCATACCTTTGGCCAAGAGCAAGTACGGTACTGAATGGCGCAGCCATCCTCCTTGGCAAGCTGCTTGTGCAGAATGTCCTCACTCGAAGACACGCCGCCCTCGATGGATGACGTCTCGGAGCGCACCGAGTCTGCGACGGGGGCAATGCGCGGGCCGATGGCCGTGTTGCGGCCGCCGAACCACTGGAAGCCGCTCGGCTCGGGCGCGGCCTCAACATCGCCGGCAGCCAGAGGCTTGCCGTCACCAACGGGGCTTGCCCGCTTCTCAAGGGAGGAGGAGTCAAGGGGCGAGCCCCCTGTTTCGTGCGTCGCCATGATACTATGTATCAGTAACCTCTCGGCAAGTCGACGATGCTTATCGAGATCCGTATCGAGTATCGTAGTGAACAAGACAACAAGGCTCGGTTGTGGAAAGTATCTCGCACCCGGTTGGCGTCTCAACGTAAGCCTCAAATCAGATCGTCGTCAAGACACGCTTTTCGTTCAGATTGTTATGCCAGAAAAGAAGTCCGCCACACCAAAGTAAAGCAGTAGCGAGGGTGAGACTTCAAGAACTGAAGAGGATCACAGGGACGGGACCCTGGCCCAGAAGTATGGTCCGGCAAAGGACGTCCCCGGCGAACGTTGCACTCGTTTCCCAGGTACCTCGAATCCCATTTTGCCTTGCTAGTCACCATCCACAAAAACGCCCCCCCAATCGTGGAAGCATCAAATGGCGTGCTCCTAGCTCCTCTCGATAATCTCTACCTCCCTCCACCGCTGGTCCTGGATCGCGCCAGCGATGAAGGGTTGGAGGGGGCGCCGCCGGGGGCGTGCTCACACGTGGGGTACCACCGAGCCAGCACGTAAAGACCAGCTTTTGTCGGTACACGAGCTTTTGCTCCCAGCGAGCCGAGTCCCTGTAAGGTCGTTACCAGAGAGGGCGAGGAAATACAGGTCTCACCCTCCCAATGAAGCGCTGGCGCAAACAGCAGCACGCTGTTTGGGCCAACCCCATGTGGACCACCCGCGTTCGCGGCCAGACGGACTGGTTCCCATCTCGTGTCACGAACCAACGAGAGGGTTGCGAAAGAAGGATTGAGATGCCGTCCGTTCCCGGACCCCTGTTTACCGCGCAGACTTGGGCTCTGCCGGATGGATGTCGTGACGTCGGCGTGGCTGTCGGGGGGGGCGTTCCCGGCTGGTCGGGGCAGCCTAGAGAGCCAAGAGATGTCCGGATCTTTCACCCGCTGGCCACAGTCTACTTGGCAGGGGTCCCTCCTTCACGAGACCCAGGCGGGGGGGCAATGAGGGCCAGAGCCAGAAAGAACGTTTAAACATGAGATTGCGTGATCGAGAACGCGTGCCCTTTTTTCAACACAAGGTTTAGGTCATTTGCGACCCCTGGCTGCAGCGTTGTGAGAGAGCCTAAATTCTCCCTCATGGAAAGCATTCTACGAGTGTCGGTGAATAATGAGAGCCTGGCGTGCCGCTCCCTTTGGCAATTTGCAGTGATCGGCGGCGTTCTCGGAAACACGGCAGATGAGAGGAGGGTGGTGACGTGAGACTAGTCTTTCAGCCTGACTCGTCGGCTGGGCCGCTGCAAACGTTACTACGTACATGCTAAAGGTACCTATGCGGAGACAGTCTTGAAAAGGACCGTCTTGTACCACCGACATGTCAAGTCGCGATTTACTGCACCACATTCATAGTTCGGTAATAGGCAGTGCTGGATGAATGGGAATCGATCATTATGCTAGGCTTCACCAGTGCGCCAGCCTCGGCTTCTCCATGTGTGACTCCGGTTCCCATGCGTGATAGACTATGCCGTGCCTCGCTCAGTCATCGTTACCCTCATCAACCCACGTGCTTCATTACCTCCTCCAGTACCACAGCTGGACCCCAATCACGGCTGTGTCTCGTCCCACTCAACCCACCGCCGTATCACCTCATCAACTCTCCTGACGCCCTCTCGCGTTGCCTCGATCTCGAACCACTCCCTGTGATCTCGTCCACACGTGTCGCAACTTCCGCGGACCGCCTTGAGTCCTAGTCCAGCCAGCTCAATGTGCACCAGCCTTTCGACGCGATGGCAATGCGGCGCCATCCGCGGCGACTGGCCCGACGCCTCACTCGCTCCCGGCAGGTACGGGTAGTACCGGATAACCTCGACCTCGTACCCGCACTGCCGCGACCACTGCTGCATACGGCGCTGGACGTTGGCTGCGCGGCCAATCTTGAGGAGCATCGTCTTCTTGTCTTGTCGGTTCGAGGACGTCGACCGCGCATACGACGAGACGACATCGCTTGCGCGGCGCTGGCGGCCGGCTGCTGCTGCAGAGGGTGGCGCGAGAAGCGACCTAGCTGCGTCTACTGGCGGCGGCGACTTGTCGGTCGTGGGCGTCATCCAGAACATGTATATGTATCCTGCTTCCTCCGAATCAACGTACGGGCGTGCGAGTTCCGCCATCAGCGCCGACGCCGTCTGCGGATCGGTGTGATCTGGAATGAGCGACAGATACTGTCCCGTCTGGGATTTGGAGGACTTGGTCGAGAGTTTGCCGGGAGACTGCGTCGAGAGGTTGGTGGGTCGCGAGGCACTCGACGAAGCGCCATTGTGCTTGGAAGGTCGCGGTGTCGAGACGTAGCCCTGCTGAATTGGCTTCGGCTGTGGTCTCGCCGGTGGCTCGTCGTGGACCTCGTCGAGTGGGATCCGGAAGCAGAAGCAAAAGTGCAGCTCTTTTTTCGGTTTCGGCCGGCTCATGGCCGTGGCGGCCGGCGGAGGTTTGGCGTAGCCGTTGCTGTGGCTGTGAGAGGGCCTCGTGCTGCCATCGTGTCGTCCTGGTCTCGGCTTCTTCTTCGCTTGCTTTCTTTGCTCGAGCTCCACGAGCCCCAATCTGTCGGCGAGCGTGTCAACGCTGGTTCGCTCCTCGAGGATCGGTGTGGCGTTGCCCCGCGGGCCGGGACTCGAGTGTGCTGACATGGCCGCCTGGTCTCTGTGCTGCCAGCAATACAACGTCTCGTCGCGGGGGTCATCGTGTCTGATCTTAGCCCGGCGGGGTCGAGGCAGCAGCGTCTGGGCTGGGTCGACGGGTGCGGCCGTGATGGGGCGTCGACATGGGCGGCCGCTCGTGGTGATGCCTCGGCATGTTGTGGAGGGATTCTTTGAGTCGTTGCGCGCCACGAGCGACTCGGGCGTATTCGCGACAAAGGGCATTGTTGGCGTTCGAGTTTCAAGGCAAGTTTATGTAGGCCTGCCCTGGTGTTGAAGTTATCGCTAGCTTCCCATGTCGAGTTCAAGCACTGGTCGTAGAACAGGCCCAGACCATGGAGGGGCTCGTTGGAATGTCAAGAAGCAGGATAAATCAGGGCTGGGAGGGGGGTTGCTTGACCCAGTCACCGCGCATTCGTGCGCGTGAATCAAGGCCATCGCGACCTTGCATGCGACCATGGTCGTAGGGTCATGTCGTGACTGGTCTGATTCGGCTGCAGTGGGATGGAGGAGGTTGGGTGACTGGGGCACTGGTGCCTGGTCTTGACTGGGATTCAACATCTTGGGAGTGGCTGGGAGCTACACTGCCACAGTCCATGTGGCGCGAGGTTCACCGAACTCACCGGGCAATCCGACCCTCAATGCATCGGTGACCCTCAAAGCATCGGTGACCCTCAATGCATCGAATCTGCCCAGCAGACGTGGACACTCCTCCTTACCATTCACTCGGACCCTCCGTCTGAGGCTTCGCCCTCGGCCTCGGAATCCACGGGCCGCGACTATTGACCGAAAATGGCAACATCTTGCGCCGTCGCTGGGCGAAGCACCCCCGAACCAGTAGCACCGAAACGTGCCTCAATCTGGCAAGAAACGACTGGCAAGTCTCCCATGCACCGGAACGCCCAAGGCCCGATTGAACGCCGCCGTCGCTCACAAGCAGGTCGCCGCTGAGTGCTAAGCGGTCAGGGACTTGAAATCACAAGTGATGTCTGTGGCGTTGCTCGGCAGTAAGCCCTTGATCAGCAACAATGCTTGGACACCCGAATCGCCATTCAACACGACATGTTGCTGCGGCGGCTTACTCGGCGGTGTACTCTTCCTCAAGATCTGATGGGCCCCAAATATCGCCAAGGACAAGACGCGCCAGTCTTTGGCTTGCGCCTCCATGGTGTTTTGATTCCCCCAATGACCACATTCAGCTCCAAGATTGGAGATGGTTGACGTGACCAGTCCTCGCGGCACCTCGTCCCTCGACGCATCCTGTTGTGAGAAGCATCAGAGTAGAGCATGCTCTTGGCGTGTCACTCTGACCATTCCCAAGCAGCCCTCCATGTACTGCCACATGCACATGTACAACTTTCACTGTCAGCGACAAGTCTGAGTTCAAACTCTCGTTGCTACACACTGCATAGCCCTCCCCGGCCTAAATCGATATTGTGCTGTGCTCCAGCGAGTACGCGACCCGAACTCACCGAGGCGGTCCCGGGCCACAAACCCGACAAGATCGCAGTCCTCACAAAGCGAGGCAAGACTAGCACACTAACTAACGTGATCGTGCCTGCACCAGGCTACAGCCCAATCTGGCCGATCTCGCTAGAAAAGGGCTGTAGTTTCTCGTCAAGAATGAAATGCATGGCCTGCGCCGCTCACCTTGGCTGCAGTGCCGCGGCTCTGTTGACGTCGTCACGCTTGGCTTCTCATACCGCAGGATGAGATGCTGGGCTCGACTGTTGCGGTGGTATGTTTCGAGTTGGTGATGAGAAGTATGGCACCAACGAGTGAATCCTCTGTCTTGGTTGCGTATAAAGCTGAGAGCATCCGCGGTACGACACAGACAGCAGAACTGGTCTCATCTTCACATCTAGCCAAACTCACAATACAACGCGCCTTCACCTCGTTCACACTCTCAACATGTACACGAAGCACGGCGCTCGCCTTCTTCTTTCCGTCTCACTTCTTCTTCGGGCCGTCCTAGGAGTCGCAGCGGTCCAGGTCAGTCGACCTTGGACCCCGGCTGATGGCCACTTGGGCGACTCCAGCAACGGCTGTGATCAGAGTCCTCCCCTGCCACCTTCCGAAGTCGACGTCATTGTGGTGGGTGGTGGGTTTTCAGGCCTCACTGCCGCGTACGAGCTCCAACAGTCAGGCTACACCACACTCGTGCTTGAAGCGACGCACCTCCTCGGGGGCAAGTCCCGCTCGCAGAGACTCAAGATTGGTCCCGGCATTGCGGAACTCGGCGCCACGTGGATTAACAATAAGACGCAAAAGACAGTTTATGAATACAGCCAGCGCTTCGGATTCGACACTGTTGTACAGTACAACGACGGCGATACGATTTTCCAGGGCGAGGATGGCAGGGTAACCCGCTCAACTCCAAGTGATGATTCCGAGGTATGTTGTCATTCGTATCAGTCTTCACGCAACAAGCGATCAACTGTGGACAGCGGATGCTGACTGTACCAGCCCGAGGATTCTGAGCTCGCTCTTCAGGAAGCTGCCTGGTCACTCCTCATCGAAGAATCTGCCGCTAAGATTGACATCTCCGACTGGGACAGTTTCCCTGAGAAGAAGGACGTTTCATTTGCCGACTGGCTCGACATTTACAAGATGTGGGAGAAGCCGCACCTTCGAGCCCTCAGCCGTGGACTCTCAAGGGCCATCGTTGGACGCGAGCCCGAGGATATCGGAGCACACTATTTTCTCGACTACATCAAGTCGGGGGGTGGCCTTCGTAGTCTCATGTTTGAGGATCAAGAGGGAGCCCAGTTCCAGTGGATCAAGCAAGGTGAGTATCTCGCAAGAAACGTCGATTCTAGTATGATATTAATAATTAACGCGTTCCAAGGCACCACGGCCATCGCGACCAGTCTCGCAGAGGCCATGACCCCTGGGAGCGTACTCATCTACAGCCCTGTCCACAGCGTTGTCCAGCAGAGCGACATGTCTATTGTCACCATCGAGTCGGGCCAGTCTTTCCGCGCCAACAAGGTCATCATTGCTGTGACGCAGAACGTCTACAACAAAATCACCTTCTCCCCTCCCCTCCCCTGCGACAAGCGCAACCTCGTGTCTCACACAAAACCAGGGATCTACGCAAAGATGGCCCTTACCTATTCCAATTCTTGGTGGCGCGACGCCGGTCTCGTCGGCAAGTTTACCTCTCTCGCGGGGCCGGCTTGTTTTGGTTGGGAGATTTCAGATGCATCGCAAGACCTGCACGCCCTCATGGTGTTTATCGCTGGTAGTATCGCTGAGAAATGGGGCGCTCTGCCCGCGGACGAGAAGGAGACGGCAGTCATTGAGCACCTGGCTGAGATCTTCGGAAAGGAGCTTGCCAACGAGGCGCGAGACGTGCGTGAGGTCCAGTATGTCGAGTGGACGACGGAGGAGTACTTCCTCGGTGGACCGACGACCACTCTCGGGGCGGGCATGTTGCGCAAGTATGGCGCGGTGATGAGGGAGCCGTTTGAGAATTTGCACTTCGCCGGCACGGAAACTGCGTTTGAGTGGAAGGGGTACCTGGAGGGGGCAGTCACTGCAGGCCAGCGTGCAGCACAGGAGGTTGTTGATGGGTTGACGGAAATCAAGGAGGCTTAGCGTGTGATAAATTAATGACCAGCTGCCAATTCGCCATCTTGTTCGGAAGAGTCATGAAGCAGGCTGATCCGAGTATATCTACGGTTCCTTTCTATTTGCTAAGCTATCCGTGGTGATCCTGTCCGCCAGTTCGCCCACTCTCGACAGTTTTGGCCTCAAGACTTCGCCGTCCTCTGCAACTCCTGATGACGTGGGTTTAGTTATTGATCAGCGATTAATACAGCACGACTTGACTATCATGGCTCGACTGCTGTGTCAAAACTTATTTACCTCCCGTAAGAAGCCTGTATTACGGAATTTATAGCACCAATACGCCTTTTCTTCACGCACTGATCATTGAACACTGCTGTCTTGTCTACTGGGTTGTGTAAGAGAGTTGTTGAGCGAACCGCTCTATCTGCGCCGTGGGAGAGCACCATCCGATTCCCAGTCTAACACAATGCTTGTGCGTGGAGACACGGGAAAGGGGGGGGGCGTTCATGGACGAATATTCCTCGGCGAAGTGCATGTTACAACGCAACCGAGTTGTTAATGCACGAGAAGTCTGGTTAGTATTGGCAAGCATAACAAGGGGCTGTAGCTTCAACCAGTGAACCCTTAGTCTCCATGCCGAATTAAGTACCATGTGGTTTCGCTCGAAGGTCTTCTGTCAACAATCATGAATATATAGCACCTATTCGAGCTATTTCTTTCGGAAACCCAAAAACATGGAAATCGGCATCATCTTTTATTGCTTCTCCAAACCTCACTAGGGGTATCTCTCTTCTAAAAACATCCAGTCAGCCGTACTTGACTGGATCAATCATTTCTCCAGTGCCCTCAGGATAGGAATGCGAGTGCGGTTCAAGAAAGATTCCCTCGTTAGATTCCATTTTCAGACTGGCACACGCAGGCTTAAGGCTTTTGCTTCCGTGTTTCTCGATGCTGATGGACGCTTGGCGACTGCTGGCTGTTGCATCGGGCTTTGCTCGCAGCATCACGAAGACACCCATCCACTGATACAGTGATGAGGCCCAGATTGCGTCGTCTGATGTGCCAAGATATTTTGGCTTTTTCAGATAGGGCTCAAATACAAAGACCCATGGTCAGTTTCAAGGGCGCTCAGCCAAATTGGGAGACGCCGTGTTGGTCCCCGGAGGACAAACTGCGCCACAATTGACATACTCGGTGGCTGCATGTGGCGCGACATTAGCTGATTATGGACAGAAAAGTTTTCCCCGGCTAATCCCTTTATTCGAGACTGGACAGCCTCACCATCATTGCCGCCACTGTATCGTCTCATTCATTGTCGTTCCTTATCAATGTAACTGTAATTATTTGTTAGCCAACGGTGGCTTCCCATCTCCCTCATTTTGACCCGCCCACGCGTGGTTGGTAGCGCCCCGGGTGCACTAGCGACGGCGCAGTGCTGGACCGTCACCCCGGATTCGAGCTCCATTGCATGAATGCACATGACATCTGAGCGGGCCTGACCTATCAACGAGTAAAAGGCCATCAGGGCCATGTCGCTTCGCTACCACGTCGGCGCTGCCACGGGCTCCCAGCTCCTTGACCCGTGGGCTCATGGGCTCAGCGGCATGAAAGATGTCTTTGCGAGCTGGTCGAGATTGGACATCACTCAGATCGGCTCCCTCATCGCCATTGCCGGGACACTGCCGACGGCGTGGAGGTTCATCCACAGGATATGGTCCGAGGCAGCCGCCTGCGTCCGGCGCTTCTTCCTGGCCTCCGTCACGATCCCCGGCGGTGACCCTCTCAATGCGAGCGTCGTCAGATGGGTCCTCGAGAACCGTCCTCGGCACCACCGGTCTTTCACGGGACGGACCGACGTCGGACATGTCCACAGCGATAGGGGCGCGGCTCTGAAAAAGTCCCAGCAGTCTATCCAGTACTCGCCTCATTGGAACTCTCGCTGGATATGGTACGACGGAACCCTCATCATGGTCGCGCGCCGAATCGACGACTTCAACGCCTCCCTCTCCGACCCGAGGAACGACGGCATGGGCGGCGAGGAACTCACCTTGAGCTGTTTCGGCTGGTCCGCGGAACCCCTCAAGGCGTTTATTGAAGGGTGCCGCGAGTATTCCGAAAAGCAGACGCAGTTCTTCGTCATCATCTACTCTCGCGACCGTTACGGCCTGGCCTGGCAGCCCAAGGCCAGAAGACCGATCCGGCATCTGGAGACGGTGCACTTCGACACCAATCTCAAGCAGGACCTCTTGGCCGACATACGGAACTACCTCGACCCCAAGACGAAGAGGCGGTACCAGAGCCGCAGCATGCCGTATCGGAGGGGCTATCTCTTCTACGGGCCGCCGGGGACCGGCAAGTCGTCCCTGTCGGTGGCCCTCGCCGGCGAGTTCGGCCTCGATCTCTACGAGGTCAAGATCCCCAGCGTTGCGACGGATGCGGATCTCGAGCAAATGTTCCAAGAGGTGCCACCACGGTGCGTCGTTTTGCTAGAGGACATCGATGCCGTCTGGGTCGACCGCTCGAACCCACGGCCCAGCAGCCAGGACGGCAACATGACGCCCAACTGCACGCTGTCCGGTCTCCTCAACGTCCTGGACGGCGTCGGCTCGCAGGAGGGCCGCATCGTCATCATGACGACCAACAGGCCCGAGCAGCTTGACAGCGCGCTCGTGCGGCCGGGGCGCGTGGACATGAAGGTGCTGCTCGGCAACATCAGCCAACGGTCGGCCGAGGAGATGTTTGTCCGCATGTTCTCGCCCGAGCTCGGCTGCACGACACCCCTGGAGATGGACGAGGTCAAGCGTCTCGCCGCTCGTTTCGCTGCCGAGGTGCCGGAGGACTTGTTGACGCCTTCCCAGCTGCAGGGCTTCTTCCAGCTTCACCTGGAGAGCCCGCATGACGCTGCGAGTAGTATCAAGTCGTGGGTCGAGACGGAGCTCGAGAGGATGCCGGAGAAGAGCTTTGAGCTCGTCAGCGGCCGCAAGAGCCCTTCCAGCACACTGAGGTAGAGCGAACTGGATAGATTGTACAACATGTGTGTAGACGGTTTTGTATTTTGCATAATGGATGGAATTTCGGGTGGCTTTGTGGTTTCTTGGGGGTTTTTTTTTTGCTTACTAGAGATGGGCTTTGGCACCTAATCAGCGTGTTTTCATTGCAACCTTGATCTGTTCATGCTCGATCGATGTATGAGCTTCCGAGTCTTCCATGACGGAAACATTGTAGCACAGCTTTCGGTGATCTGCACGGTTAGGGTCTTTACCGGCCGGCCTCAAGCCTTCACTAGGGATCTAGTGGACGTTGGAATCAACCAACGCCGTTCCCTGAAACAGAGATCAAGGTTGATGCTCACGAAAGAAAGTTTGCCCACTACACACAATGACGAGCTAAAGAAGCTATAGTGGGGTCCAGCACCCTGCGTGCGGGGAAGGTTGGAGGCGGGTCGCACCTGGGGTAGCGACCCCCATCCTGGCCCCTGCCAGTTGCTCACTGCTTGAGGTCATGAACATCTGCTCGTTGGACTCGTCGTCCTTGGACTTCTTCTCGTTTCCTCTCTTCTGCCTCATAACATGACCCCTCTGATGCCGAAGACCTTTCAATCTGACGACTTCTTGATCTGAAGAAACAAACGCCATGACGAAACGCCCTTGGGCCGAGACCGAGGGTACAGAGTGGCAACCACAATCGCAGGGTCCAACCCAGCATCAGCGCTTCTCCTCTTCAGGCTCTCCACAGTTGATGGCCCAAGGTGTAGCACCTGCGACTCACTGCCAACCACCATCCAAAGCAAACCCACAGCGCAGCAGCCCGGCGACAAGTCCGACTACCCAGATGACACTTGGTCTGAACAATGGCGCTGGTGTCTCTGACCATTCGATTCCTCAAATCTCACGCAAGATCAAGGCGTGCGGCGCATGTCGAAGACACAAGGTGAAGAACCTCCTGGCTGTTTACTGAAGGAACGCAACTGACCCGGCTCAAGATCAAATGTCTGATGGACGACAGCGGGCCACCGTGCCGCCGCTGCGCAGAGCGAAACCTCGGATGTGTTCTCGGCAAGAACCTGCAGAGCATCATTGACGAAAAGTCGCAGTACACCGACGCTGTGCTCCACGACCTGGATGCCCTCCATGCTACTCTGCGCGACGTCACGCAGAAGCTTGGCCTTTCGGAGCCACAACCCCTCGAAACGAGTGGGATGCGTGATGCCGCCGGAAGTTCACCGGTCGCCACAGAGCGTCAACCCCGAGCTACGAATGGCACCACCACCACCACCACCACCACCACCACCACCAACAACAACAACGGCAGCACGAACAACAACCGCCCCGCTCCATCCGACAATCATGTCGGCCCCTCGTGTGACAACTCACCCAAGATCTCGCCCGAAGACGAATCCCACCTCCCCAACGTGCCGATCCACTCCCTGTACGCCCTTACAAAGCTGCGGGCTTTGCGACCTGATAGCCCTGACGAGCACCGAAGCCGACTTGCCGACGACTTCATCGCTCGAGGTGCCATATCCCTGACCACAGCAGAACGTCTTTTCTGTCTGTACCGAGATGAATTGGACTTTTACATATACCGTGTGGGATGCCGCTATCAGACTCTCGATGAGCTACGCCGAAAGAGTTCCGTCCTGACAGCCGCGACCCTGACAGTCGCAGCGCTCCACGAACCTGCGGCGGAAGCCCTGTATGGAGTGTGCAGCGCAGAGTTCCGTCGCCTCATGGAGAAATCCATGTTTGACCGACGAGTTGACCGGGATTACATCCGTGCCATGGCTGTTGCCGCCTACTGGCTCAGCGACATGTCGTGGATGATCTCGGGGTATGCTATCCGACGAGCGTCCGAGTGCAACCTTCACAACTGTCACAGCCAAGCTATCGAGAAGCAAAGCCAAGAGGCCGCTGATGGTGCGAGGCTCTGGTATATTCTCAACATTTGCGACCAGCACCTTGCCACTCTGTACGGTCGACCAGCGATTGTGCACGAAGACTCGTCAATGCAGGGCTGGGAGAGCTTCCTAGAATCTCCCGTCTCCAATGCCGAAGACAAGCGCCTTGCGAGCCAAGTTGCGCTACTCGGGATTCTCGGAAGCATACGGGAGCTTTTCGGCCCTGACAAAGGCCAACCTATACCCAGGGCATATCTCCATCAGATCGCCCACTTCAACAAGCAGCTGGACCACTGGATAGGCCACTGGTCAGGTGTCCTACGCGGTACGTATCGGCCTGATCCTCAGACGATCATATGTCGCTAACACCGCAGACCAATATTCAGGCCTCGGGCGGTTTCCTAGCAAGGGTGCTCTTTTGCATTTTCACTTTGCCAAGTTGCATTTGTACTCTCACATCTTCCGTGGCTCTTCGGGCGAAAACCCCATTCCGCATTATTTTCTGGATGGCACCGCGACAGCCATTGCTGCCGCCACATCCACGATCGAATTCATCCTCACCGATCCCGACGTATCAGCAAGCGTGGTGGGCCTACCCTCTTACCTCCACTGCATGACGGCCTTTGCTTGCATGTTCTTGATCAAGGTCTCTGTCAAACACGGCGGCGATCTGATCGAGCCCCAGCGCGTCTGGGACCTGACAACACGACTCGTTCGCCATTTTCGTTCACTGCCGACAGGGCGCTGGCACCTGGCGAACCTCATGGCGCCGGGGCTCGAGAAGATGGCCGCAACGCTGAAGCCACACGTCCAAGGCCAGGCAATGATGCAAAATGGCATGGCTGGGTGCGAAATGACCAGCGGGGTGCTGGACGCGAGCGGTCAGCCCATGATGCCAGTCGCCGACCCTTCTTTGATGGGCATGGAAGGTGACATTTTGTTTGATTTTGATATGAGTTTTGGACTATCGCCAGTGTTCCGCTTTGATGCGGCCACAATGGGGATTGAGGGCTTGCAGGAGTTTGCGAACGTCGAGTATTCCACACAACCTCAAGCCTGAGATATGGTAATAGGACAAGCGCATATGGTTATGATATTCGGAGACAATATTGAAGACACGGATATGATTCTCACCGTGTTTTGTTCGATACGTGTCCGCACATGGAGCATGTTGTCTCTCGCTTCACATGCCCTGGATCGCCCTCGGTCGGTACTCGCTTTCCAGATACTCAACCTCTTCGTCAGTCAACTTCAGCTTCAAAGCCTCACCAGCCTCCATCACCCTCTTGGCAGAACTCAGACCCAGAATCGGCCAACAGTCTTGCCTCAGCACCCACGCCGTCGCCACAACAGCCATGCTAACGCCCCTCTTCTTCGCAACCTCCTCCACCCTCCCGACAATGTCCAAATTTGCATCCGCAAACCACAGATCTTTCTTCTTGTCCATCTTGCTCCGCACCGACTCCTCGCCCAGCGGCTTCGCCAGCAGGCCCCTGGCAATGGGACTCCACGGAATGACGCCGACACCGCTCGCGCGGCAAAAGGGCAGCATCTCGCGTTCATCCTCGCGATAGAGGAGATTGTAGAAGGGCTGCATCGAGATGAACTCCGTCCAGCCGTGTGCGCGCGCGACGTACTGCAGCCGGGCAAACTCCCAGGTGTACATGGACGAGGCGCCTAGGTAGCGGACCTTGCCAGACTGGACCACGTCGTGCAGTGCGCGCATGATTTCTTCGGGGGGCGTCTCACGGTCGAGGCGGTGGATCTGGAGAACGTCTGGGTGTGTTAGTCTTTTTCTACCTTGTGCGCGGCTCGGCAAGGAGGGCGAGGGGACGCACCAATGTAGTCTGTGCCCAGCCGCTCGAGGCACCTGTCGACGGCGTGGAAGATGTGCTTGCGACTGAGACCCATGAGATTGACCAATGGCCCGTCGTTGACGCTCGGCGGTCCCGAGTCGTCGTCCATGACGGGGTTGAAGATCTTGGACAGTATGACGACCTTTTGCCGCGGAATGTTGAATCTCTTGAGCGCCTTGCCGATGATCACCTCCGACTGGCCGTTCGAGTACGTGTCGGCCGTGTCCCAGGTGTTGATGCCCGCGTCGTAGGCGGCCTTGAGGAGCTCGAGCCCGTCTTCCTCGCCCAGGGTCCAGGGGGAGGATTCCCATGTGGGGGAGCCGAAGGTCATGCAGCCGAGGATGATCTTTGAGACTTTGAGGCCGCTTGTGCCGAGTCTGTCTTTTTTGGTCAGACGGGATAGAATAAATGTGGCGGCTTCACTTGCCTGACGTATTCCATATTCGCGGACATGGCGTCTGGATGCGATTGGGCTTGGTAGACTGGGTGAAGCAGTCTTCGCGACGCCCTCTCCTCGTCGTGATTTGCGCGGGGTCTTCTTCACCCCAACGAAGGACCCCCACTCCCGCTCACTGTGAAGAACGATGACGACAAGGGGGACAGTCTTCCAGTGGTGGCAGATCTGCAATTGTCCGCCGAATGCTGTCTATCGGCTTTGTCTCCGAAGCCCGTGGTTGGGGGCCGGCATTGTGGCCGATGTACTCCAAATGGGGGTTTTGCGACATGATGGAGGGTCAGCTTTGGAGAAGTGCCCCCGGGGACCTTGACGCGCCGGCTGCCGTTGAAGTTTGGCCGAGGGAGGAGGGGTTCATGGCCGATATTCGCGATGGTTGATGCACTTTCTGAGAGGTTCATCACACCGAAGCCGCTTGAATTTCATCTGAATATTCATCATTGTCGAAATAATCACGAGTGCCATCTCTCCAGAGCTCCCCATACATGCGAATATCCGCACCATGGCCGACATCCTCATCACCGGCGCCGCCGGCTTCATCGGCCAGGACCTCGTATCTGCCCTCCTGGCCGCAGACCCGTCTACGCGCCTCACCCTCACAGACGTAGTCGAGCCTCCCGTTCCCGCTGGCGCGGCTTCCCACAGCGATCGCATAACTTCTCTCAAGGCCGACCTCACATCTCCCGCGGCCGTAACCTTGCTTCTCTCCCGCCCCTTCACCGCAGTCTACCTCCTCCACGGCCTCATGTCCGGCGGCGCCGAAGCAAACCTCGACCTCGGCCTCAAAGTCAACGTCGACTCCGTCCGCACCGTCCTCGACCACCTCCGCACCGAGTACCCCGGCACAGTCGTCGTCTTCACGAGCTCCTGCGCCGTCTACGGACCCGCGAGTCCCGTCCGCGAATCCGAAACCCTGCCGCAGCCCCGCAGCTCGTATGGAGCCGAGAAGCTCATCATCGAGCTGCTGCTCAACGACTACTCGCGACGCGGGCTGCTGGACGGGCGCATCGTCAGACTGCCGACCGTCATCGTGAGGCCCGGGGCCCCCTCGGCCGCGGCGTCGAGCTTTGCCTCGGGCATCGTGCGGGAGTCGCTGAACGGGGAGAGGAACGTGTTGCCCGTTGCGCGGGATTTGGAGCTGTGGGTTTGCAGTCCCAAGACGGTGGTTACGAATCTGGTCAAGGTCAAGGACGTACCGAGGGAGGCGTTTGGGGAGTCGAGGATTGTTAATCTGCCGGGCATTACCGTGACGGTGGATCAGATTCTGGACGCACTGGAGTCGGTGGGCGGCAAGGAGGCTGTGAGTCTCGTGGAGGAGAAGAGGGATCCTGTCATTGAGAGGATTGTCAACTCGTGGCCTTCGCGGTTTGATGTTAGTCGAGCTTATGGTCTGGGCTTGGAGGCTGATGGGGATGTGCTCGATGCTGTCAAGGCGTTTGCTGCGACGTTGGAGGCATAGAGTTCATGTGCTGGGCTGCGTGGAAGCGCAGTGGTACTATAAATCAGGAAGGCTTTGCTGGGAAAATGTGTGAGAATCGCTCCAACGTTCGACAAATGCTTCATGTTTGCTTACCGTCGGTAAGACATTTTCTTGCTGCAAGTATGATTAAGTAACTACGGACGCCACGGTCGAAGAGCCTGGTGGTGACGAACTTCCCGATTACGTCTCGAGGAATATCTTGGATAGGTATCATGGGATGGTTAATTTCGCGAACTCTATATCTTTGCTACCACTGCTCTTCTGTACTTTCGTCCCGGCTCGCTCTGCTCTACGGGTGCCACAAGATGATCAATGTCACGCGTATTGACCAAAGCCGGGGTCGCTTCATCCAGACTTGTAATTCCACAAAGTCTCATTGATGTTTCCAATTCGTCTTTGAGTACTGGAAAGGGTAAGCAAGTAATTCGAGATTTTAGTCGCACGTCACACTTACTTTGAACTAGATGTTCTACGCCTTCTTGGCCATATACCAACGAATACAGTGTGGGCCGGCCGATGCCCACCGCCGTCGCTCCCAGCGCGATAGCTTTTAGTATGTCTGACCCTCGCTCGAAACCGCCATCAACGTAAACCTCAAGCTTTTCAAAAACCTCTGGGCACTGTTTTCGCAGCTCCAGCAAGACCAGGATGCTTGCTTGAGATCTGTGAATGGTTCATTAGCTCCGACCCAGGCGTGAAGTGGCGACAACGTACCCATCGAGAGATCGACCACCGTGGTTGCTCAGCAGAATTGCATCTACGCCATAATCCACAGCCATCTTGGCATCGTCTGCGGTCTGCACACCCTTGAGGACAATGGGCACACCACTCGCCTCTCGTATCCATGACAGGTCATTCCATGTCAGAGACTTGTCGATGTATTGCGCCATCAGACGCCCCAATCCACTTCCCTTCTTGTCCTTGCTGCTCTCGCCGCCACTGATGGCGGATCGTACCGTCACAGCCTGCGCGGCCCGTTCGTCTGCTTCACGTTTGCCTGGAACGGGTGCGTCGACCGTTAAGAATATGGCCTTGATACCTAGGGAGCGTGCCGAATTGAGGATTTCGATCGTTTTCTGTCGTTCGGAGTTGATGTACAGCTGAAAAAAGAAGGGCTGTGTTGCTGGTGCGGCTGTCATGATGGAGCGCAGTGTATAGGAAGCGTTGCTTGAGATCTAAGGATGCGAGACATGACTTAGCATTGACAGCCCCAATTTCAGGGCAGCAAGACGTACACTTTGGATGATACCTTCGTTGGCAGATGCACGGCTCAGAGCTAGCTCGCCGTCAGGATGAACCAGACGTGCCATCGCAGCAGGGGCGATGAAGAACGGGGCTGTACTCGGGAAACCGAGAATACTGGTTTTCATGTTGACGCTGGTGACATTTCGAAGTATCCTTGGACGTATCATGATCCGTCGAACAAGTTCTTTGTTCTTACCGTGCGTAATGAGGTCTGTGGCTGCGGAAGAGTAAAAGGCCCACGTCTTCGGTGTCAGTGCCTTGGACGCCACAACCTCAAAGTCGGCTGCGCTGAGCACAGATTCAAGAGGAGGAACTTCATTTGTCGGGGCTGTCGTCGTGTCACGCTCGGCGGCGCACTGAGCGGCGCTGGCGGAGACATCAGAACTGGGCTCCTCAAGGAATCCCTTAAATTTCTCCTTTGGCAGCTCCTCAATGATATCGGGTGCGTGGACTTGGTCGAAGGATTTTGTTGCATTAGACCCAGCACACCTGAGAAGGACTGCTAGTGTTAACACAGTCAAAGCTGACAGAAAGACTGTTCTTACCCGATGGTCCTCCCGGATGCTCGCCAATAAAGCCCGTAATATCCCATACCTTGTTGTGGACTGCGATCCAACAGTCGCTCGAAGAATTGTGCTTATTGAGAATGTCGAGTGTGATGATTGGCTTTTTGCTTGGAATGCCTTCTGGTGTCATACTCGAAGCCATAAGATAGTCGGTTGACTACGGCAAGCACTCGTTGCAGCAAAGAATCGGAGGTGTAGTGGTGTGGAAGCATCGAGTTGCTCTCGGGTTTTTTACCAGTTGATCAAGGGACATATAGACGCTGCAAAACGAGGCTCCATAATAGAAATGCTACAGGCTGGATTTCGATGTCTTAATTGCGTTTGTCAGTGTTCAGTTGCCTGAATGATGGGCGCTCGGAACCCCGGAGATGGCCCCGAACGCACAACTTGCTCTCCACAGAAGCGGAATCCCCAACCGGCATTGTCACCGATGACAAGGAGCAGCCCATATCTTACCAACAGACCGACGAGTTCCCTTGTGAGCCTCTTGCATCGGACTGTCTTTCACTCCATATAGCCATACTTCCACTGGAAAACTCAGCCCAACAAAGTATCACTAACCTGCGCGCCGAAATGAGCCCTTCAAGGACAACGCTCTGTCACTCCAATGCTCCCTTGCGACTCCAGCACACAATGCCTTCCAGCAATATTGCTTCTAAATTCAACCCACTTCCACCGGGAGTTTACACGCCTGTCGTCACTATCTACGAGGCAAACGATCCATCGCAACAAGTAGACTATGGTGCCATGTATGTGCAGTGCCAGGGCCTCATCAGTGCTGGCATTCACGGCCTAGTCTATCTCGGCACCAACGGCGAGCTCGCCCTCCTGACACCTGAGGAACGCAAAACTATTATTCAGACTGCGGCGCGAGCGATTGCCGACCTCAAGAGACCCGATTATCCTCTTGTCGCAGGCATCTCCGCCCAGTCAACGTTCGAAACGATCCTCAACGCAGAAGACGCAGCGAGTGCTGGCGCCAACTTCGCGCTGCTGTTACCTCCGAGCTACTGGGTTAAGGCCCTATCAAGCAACGCGTTGCTGGCCTACTATCGCGCCGTAGCGGATGCGTCGCCGATTCCGATCATTGTCTACAATTTTCCCGGGGTCACTGCCGGTATTGATCTTGATTCGGATCAGATCGCGGCCCTGGCGTCCCATCCCAACATCTCGGCAGTCAAGCTTACGTGCGGAAACGTGGGGAAGCTTACACGTCTCACGAGCAAGTTCAACCACGACCAGTTTGGTGTCTTTGGTGGCAGCAGCGACTATCTACTGCCAACGCTCCATGCGGGCGGCAGTGGATGTGTCACGGGCCTGGGCAATATTTTTCCGGGCTGCACGTCAGCGGTATATGACTTGTTCCAGGCAGGCAGGGTGGATGAGGCAAAAAAGCTCCAGGATGACGTGGCCAATGCAGAATGGGCATGCAAGAAGGGCATTGCTTGTACCAAGTATGGAGCGTGGTACTATTTTGGTAGAGGCCGAGGTTTGGACAACGAGGCCTCCTGGAACATGAGAAAGCCATATGAGCCTCTGGGGGACGCCATGAAACAGTGGACTTTGGAGACCTTAGCAGTGCTAGAGAGGGCTGAGAGGGAGAGGCCTTGGGATAGGTAGGTTGCAGAGTTTTCATCAGCAGTGTCATATTGCATTATGAGCTGAGGCTTTTTCCAGCCATGGAAGCTTCAGCAATGAGCGATTCAGCCAAAGAGCTCGTCATTTTTTCCGTACAAACTCACCATTTGCATGGTTGCAACCCATTCAGGAACCTCAATAGCTGTCAGAGCGTTGTTGAGAACAGAGTGAAGAGGTCTTCCGCACGCAGTTCGCAGATGATAGAATATAGGTAGGGAGTTGGAACACGTCTGAAATCTGGCCCTCCGCAGCCTGTAGATACGTTTTCTCGTAGCCCTTGGCCCCTGACCGACCCCCTGCTTGGCAGCTCCTCAAGGTCGCTTGACAATAGCACCTCGGACAGGATTGTTTCCAGTATTGAGGCCGCCAGACCAAGCTACAAGCCGTACGATGATCAGAGTGAGCTCATAGAGAGAGTGTCACTACTTGATTTGGAGGAGAGTCAAGAGGCGTCCTACAAATAGTCCGCAGCAGCAGAATATAGGCAGGGATTCGGAATACATCTGAATTCTGGCCCTCCCCAGTCCTCAAATAAATGTTTTCGTAGTTCTTAGCCCCTGGCCGACCCCCTGCTTTGCCCCCCTATTCAGTGGCTCCGCAGGGCCACCTAACATATAACGACCAGCTGTGCGCTTCCTCGGCCTCAAGCATTGTCCACCCAACGTTCAACGTTTTCAATCCGAACATACTTGATGTGCTGGCGATGGAACGTGAAAGCAATATGAACAGGCGCATGTGAGACATCTTGCTCGGCCCAGATACTGGGATAGCTCAGCTCCCTGTTCATTTTCTTCTCCGAGTTGTTTGTCATGCAGAATCCATCGCCATCCTCCAGAACCCGTGTTGTCCATGTGATGCCCTGGTCTGAGGAGATGCCAACTGTCAAGGCCTTGCGAGGGGTACCCCAGATGGCGGATTTACCATTCACGGATACCTGGTTGGGTCGTTTGTCGTCTTCGGGGGTAATATCATCGTACAAACCCTCCCGTCTAGCCATATTGGTCACAGCAGCGGAATCGTTGAAGACGATTGCAATGCTTCCTGATGCAAGACGGGCAGCGCATATTCCGCTGTTGGGATTTGGCAGACTGTTGGGCTCCGGAGACGTCCAGTCAATTCCATCTGTGGACGTGGACCGGTACACCTTATCCGCCCATCGACTCCGGAAGAAGGCAACATATTGATCTTGTCCCCTGACAGGCGGCACAATATTCATGTGAACCGCGCCAATCCCTCCAGGGACTCTCTTTTCCTCCCAGGTCACACCATCGTCGCGTGAGAAAAGCACAGCAGAGATGTCATCATTTCCTATCCATCTCTGTCCTGCGGCGGATCGGCAGAGGAAGACGGGTAAAACCCATGTTCCATCTTTGAGAACAACGAGTGGCTGGCGTACGAAAACCCCCTTCAAGTCTTTAAAGGGGTATCTAGGGTCCGACCAGGTGACGCCATGGTCACTGGATGTCCGAACCATAACCAATGCACCGTCCTGGTTTCCGGCATCTTGTGACGTGTGGAAGAGCCATATGTGACCAGTCCTAGGTGCTCTAAAAAGCACAGGGTTTTGACAACTGCGGCCCGTGTCCGATGAGATCTTCTGCGGCGGAGACCATTCATTTGACCCTGGGGTTTGACGCGATAGCCAGATACCGATGTCAGGTAACCCTTCCTGGGAGCCGCCGAACCAAGCACAGAGAAGAGTTTTGTCGGGCAATTGAAGAAGGTTGGAGGCATGGGATTGGACAGTAGTCGCCGGTAGTGAGTCGGAGTGAACGAGAGAGGACGCCATCTAGTTGATAGCCGTCGTGATTTGATACACAGCTGATTTTCTTTAATCAGAGGCGTGCTCAATGGAACGGTCAGTGATAATCAGGTGTCTTTTATTATTAATGTGCTGTAGCCCGAGGATATGCGTACTTCGCATCAGGTCTGAGGATGACGACTGATACGACTAGCATCTGGCACATGCTAGTCGCTGAAAAGCTACGATTCATGACTGAAGCTAAGGTTCTGTTCCAGTGACATTGCCAGATGGAACTCCACCCTCAGAGTGATCTGGCTGCACGTTCCAGTCGATTTCGTCATACCTGCTGCTCATTGGACGACTGGGCAATCTCGGACGCAAAGCCGTGTCTTCGAGGACGGTCGGCATTGTGACCGATGCGGCAGACGGCACCCAGAGTTCGAGCGGTTTGCTTTGAGGCGCCTCCGGCGCCTTGGCCTACTACCTGGAATATGCGGGGAAGCTTCCCACGGGGTGATCAACTTACCTAGTCATTGACTGGGATTGGCGGACATCGGGATATATGACTGTTCTGCTTCAGCATTGCTAACAAGAGCGTCGTTAGATACGATCTCGTTTCTATTCACTGAAATCATGTCTACATAGGCCCATGCCTTTTTATCAACACACAACTTCTCTCGGATACCAACTGTAACTTTCGCAGTCATGGGCGGTGGCACTTCACTGTGGGCATCTCCAGAATGGAAGAATGACCCTAAAGAGATCTTTAACCGGAAACTTCTTCTTCTTGGCGTTACCATTGCCATGGCGGGTTGCTCCTACGGTTTCGATCAAGGAAACATCGGTGGTGTCATGACATTTGTCTCTTTTCGAAAGGCCATGGGATTTGACGACCTGCAACCATCAGAGGTGGACCAACGAGGTAAATTAAGCCTGTAACAAGAACGAATAATTAGCAATACTGACCATAGCACACAGAGGGAAATATTGCTGCTATGTGTAAGTGCTCCTGGAAACTATATTCGCACCTTCTGACACGGAGTCGAAAGTGGCCGCAGGTGGCTCAGCCGGTGCATTGCTCGCAGCACCATGTGCCGATTTCCTGGGAAGGAAGAGGTCCGTGACAATCATGTCCGGCTTGTTTTTGATCGGATGTGCCATGCAAGAAGTGCCTCATTTGAACGTGCTGTACGCTGGAAGACTCCTGGCTGGCATCGCGATCGGTGCGACCTCAATGGTGAGTGTTCTCAGGCCACGCCAGATTTACTGTTTAGCTTACCATGCAAATTTGCAGTTAGCGCCTCAGTATCTCGCAGAAAACTCGCCAAAGACTATTCGAGGTTCTCTCACAACATCTTACAACCTCATGATTGTACTGGCGCTCTGCCTGGCCTTTTGGGTCAACTACGGGGTGAGCTTGTGGCCTGAGCAGAACCCAAACGATAACACTTCTTGGCAATTGGCTCTGGGTATTCAATTGATACCAGGATTCTTTCTCTTCTGTCTTATCTGGTGTAAGATTTCATCAGGTTGTCTTGTCGACGGGTCCAGCTGACGACATACTAGTTGTGGTCGAAACTCCCCGTGCTCTCATCTCGAAAGGAAAGAAAGATCGCGGACTAGAAAACCTTTGCAAGCTACGAGGCCTGCCAGCGGATCACCCCTATGTTCACCAAGAATACATGGAGATCAATGCCCAGGCCGAATATGAACAAAGCCAATACAAAGGTAAGCCGCATCAGCAGATGGAAATCAAAGATACAAGCAGACAAGAGGTGCTGACATAACCAGGCTACAACTACATTGCCGTTTTCAAGGATATTGGCACGAATGCCAGCAATCGGCGTCGCTTCTTCCTCGCCGTCATGTTGTTTATCTTCCACAAAGGCACAGGAACAGATTCGCTAAATTACTTCGCACCTGAGATTTTCGCCATGATCGGCGTGCCTCGTGGCTCCAGCTCTCTGTTGACTGTTGGCATCTATGGTCTTGTCAAGTTGGTTGCGACAGTGATTTACGTCACTCTCATTGTTGACCGCGTTGGACGGCGCCTTCCACTTATGATCGGGGCAACAATTCAAGCCTGCGCCATGCTTTACATTGGGCTTTTCATCCGCTTTGCCAGTCCCGAGGCTGGTGGTGGTACCTCAGCTGGCGGCTACGTTGGAATCATCTGGTCAGTGACGACTACGTTTCGCACAATTGATAGCGAGATGAATGCTGATCAAGAACAGGATTTATCTTTACGCTGTCGGATGGTCTTTTGGTCACTGTGTGGCTCCGTACGTTGTTGCTGCTGAAATCTTTCCGGCTCGTATCCGATCGGTCTGCATGTCGTTCTGTCTGTTCACCAACTGGATTGTGAACTATGGTATCACTTCTGCAACGCCCCACATGATGCGCACTATGGGCTACGGAACCTTTCTCTTCTTCTCTGTCATCACGTTCATTGGTGTCGGTTTCGTTTACTTCTGTTTGCCCGAGCTGAAGGGCAGGAGCATGGAGTCTATGGACGACCTCTTCTCGCATTCGCTGTGGTCGATGTTCCGGCGGGTGTATCCTACGAGCGATGAACTGGTACGTCACGATGTTCAGGAACAGCTTGCTCGAGAGGATAAGAATGACGGCACGCACGTTTCGATGGTTGAAGAACAGGAGGCGGGGAAGCGGGTATAGATCCACAAGTTTCCGAGACCTGGGGGTACCAGGATAACAGGGTGGTACATTTGATGTTAGCTGTGATACAAATGGCATAAGGAGATCGCAGATACCCCTGGTAGGTTGAGATGTTGATATCGGTTGCCCTTCAAGATGGAGGTAATCAAGAACATTGCTCAGCTGATGAACAGCCGCAGAAACTGCAAACCCCGACGATTGATTGAGGGCTTACAGATTTTTATATGAACAGCTGCATCATGAAGAGGTCTGGCGTGAAACCTGAGGCCGTATCGACTTCCATCAAGGCCGAGCTCGAGTGAACCTTGAACAATCAGAAATCACAAGGCTAAGGAAACTCTCAGTACTGTTAATCTTGCTATCCTGCCAAAGTCAAGTCATGTCATAAAAGAATGTTGCCCTAATGGCAACGCCCTCCTAGCTATTTAAGTCGCAAACCTAGTCCCACCCAAGCAAGCCCATGACAGGGAGAGTCTTATCAGCAGCCTCAATCTTGCTTCTCATAGCTTTCAGCTCATCAACATCCCAATTGACACACACAAACTTCCCATTCAGGAATTTCGCTTCATCGCTCGTAGCCCAGACAGCAAAATCAGCAGGCAGGCTGATATCATCAAACGCCAGCCCTAGGTCAACGGCTTTATGCCCAAACTTGGCAGCCATGGCCGTGCCCCCAATGAGACCAGGATGAATTTGCAGCACGAAGAGATTCGGGTTTTCGTGATGGAAGTACTCAAACAACTTGGTGCCCCCCATCTTGGAAGCTCGGTACCCCGAAAATGTTTCCATGTATGGCAAGTAGACTGCTGCCGTCGAGACGTGGATGACAGCCGCACCAGGGGCAGCGACAGGGAGAAAGGCGCGAAGAAGGTTAAAGTTGCCCTTGATTGCTACTTCAAAGGCGCGCCACCAGTCATCGGGTTTGGCTTCAGCAATGGTCGTCAGGTCAGGCATGTAGGCGGCGTTGGCGATGAGAATATCGATTTTGCCTTCGATAGCCTCGGTGTAAGCTTCGAGGGCAGCATCAACTGCAGAAGCGTCGGCGACATCAACAACGTAGATGTGGATCTTGGTGCCTGTTTTCAAAGCCTCGATGCTGGCTCTGGTAGTCTCAAGAGCTTTGAAAGTGCGGCCAAGGAGGGCCAGATTCGCGAGATTGGATTGGGCGAGAGACTTGGCTATTGCGCTGCCGATTCCAGGACTGGCAGCCCCAGTGATCAGAGCATTTTTCCCGGAGGTAGAGAGCTCTGGACGAAGAGGAGAAATGGCTTTGTACGTCTTGGTGCGGTAGATTTTGGTGGGATTAGGAGAAGCCATGGTACCGGGTTGCAGGTAATGTAGCGGAGAGGTACTTTGATGACTGCGTCAGAGATCGATGATGGCAGAGTGAGTGCTCAAGCTCTCTTCTTCATTGCCTTCGAGTGAGAGTTTTCTTTCCTTTATACGCCAGTGCATGGCAGCAATCCTTTGCTCACAACCATGCGATGGTGGCATGATTGGCATCTCTGATGATGAATCCTGTGATATGACGAATGCTCGGACGCATCAGAAACAGCCATCACTCTCAGTCTCTGCACTCTATCAAAGCAAGCAATGGATATCCTCTATACCAAAGTTCCTCCGATTATACGGGTGAGACGGATCAGATCGTAAGGCTCCGGCGTGGTCGCCTGGTTGGCAACGTTATGATAACGCTTCACGGTGTCATATTTGCTCCGTGTCGATTATTAATGGCAAGTGGATACTCTGGTCTGACGCGCACTGCCACCAACCTGGAATTTAATGGCGGCCAACATGATGCCCGCCTCAAACCTGAGTAACGTTATGAACATTTGGACTCCAGCCCTACGATCAATCAAACAGGATGGCGAGCCGGGACAACAAAGCTGCCGACGTAAGTGCATTGCCAAGTCAACCCATCTGCTTCGGATGATCATCAGCAACGGTGATAACCAAGGTAACAGGCAGCAAGTCGCCGTGAAAGGGGAGTGATCGCCCAGCGAGAGTATCGAAAGCGCCACGCGAATAAGGTTCAGATTCTGCAAGACGAGAACACAGCTCTGAGGAAAGCCATCGAAGATATTGACACTGCTCTCAGGAGTCGGGGGCTACTTGTCGGCGACCTCAGTAAAGTTCTGAATCGTGCTCGTCAAGCGGCTGGATTACCCGAGCTACAGGCGTATTCGGAGCTCGGGATCCTACACGAAGCAGGGCTCTCAAGCAGCGCCCAAGCTCAGCAGCAGATCCCTGAGCCAAACCCCCACGACACGCCCATTCAGGCTGTGTCTTCGGTCCCGCAAGGCCTGTCTCACGTTGTAGGGCAGCATCAGGGCCACTGGTCAGTCCTATCGCTGGGAAGCGGCCGCATGAGTCCACGTCTCGATTATGGCCTCTGGAATGACACTGATCGGCTCGTTCGTCTCTTTGACCCGCCAGAAGACATACTGCCTTACATTGGCGACAAAGCTAAAACTATTGCTGGGGCCATCTTCTGGAGCTGCATCACGAGAACGGTTGCTCTCTGGAAAGCACACAACCAGGCACGCGCAATCAGTGATGCCTCAGAAAGTGCTTCCACCACCGCGTCGCCCGCCACCGCGTCCCTACGGCACATATTCTCACTCCAGTCCGTGATGAAGGATGAGACACTCCTCATGTCTCTCGCCCAGTCTCGCCTGGACTACAAACGGAAAGGTTATACGTTTGTTCGCCTCCAGGAGCAGTCCCGCGATAACTCTTCTTCTGAACTCGCCGACATGCGCCGTCAGGCCATGGACACTGCCGCGTCTCAAGGAAAGCCGCCTTCCATGTGGAAATCGCTCGAGGAAGTCGAAGTCATGCTGAAGAGTCACATGACTGAAGACGAAATTGTCCGCATGAGCGCTGTCGCGCAGGGTCACGGCACAGATGAGGACGCCTACTTGTTCAGCATCATCGTCATTTCCCTTGCGAACCATTTCATTTGTTTCGGTGACGGCCCGCGCTGGGACGCAGTCTTCGTCTCCCTCGCCGTCGGTGGTTGGCTCAAGGTTCTCCAAGATCCAGCAGAGCCTAAGTCATGGGACAAGATGCCGTCAAGTCAGTACTTGACGGGGCCTGACATGGGCGGGGGAATCCGCCAGCACCAGCCCTAACCGACCTGGCCTCAGTCGCCTGTATCGTACATGCGGCTGAGCGATGGGGCAGTGTGACCCCTACGTAAGCTTGCGCCGAGCGAGGCCTCAGATTGGTTGTGGACTCTGATCTCTGGAGTGCCCGGAAGTGCCTGATGCGGTCGCTACCTTCAGATCAGCAGAACTATCAAATCATGAATCGCGCGCCAGAGCAAACGTGCGTCTTATCTCTACACAAACAACGTCATCGCTCCGACGGAGGCACGACAACACCGACATTGAAGCTCCGAGCGCAAATATACTTATCATGGAGGGGGTACCACCCGGCATTCAACTTTCGTCGCAATGTTCGACCGTCTCCAACCGCAGCGCTCAATTGAGCATCGGGTTCGACAAGTTGGCGGCGCAGACGAACGCCGGGAGCCTCATTCACGATGAGCTGAGGGAGCTGGCGTCCATCGTGTCCGCACTCTCGCAAGGCGCGGAGGAGCTTTCGGCAAACCTGGCCAGTGCGAACAATCTCCGTGAACAAGTTCGACGACAAATCTCGTTGTCCATGTCCTCATGCGAATTACTCGTCGGTGGCGTGACAACGGACTTGGAGGCAGCCTTGTCAGCCTCGGCACGAGAACAATCAGAACTACAGCCCTTTACTGACGCTGCGGAGCTGTGGAGGCTTCACATTGAGATGGTATTTGCCTTTCAAGACATTGTACACCTGGAAGATGTGGACCAGCAGCAGGGAGTCTTCGCGGCGCTTGAGACCAAACTTGAAGACATCGAACGACTCATGGCTGAGTTCCACTTGTCACACCCAGGACCAGCCCCTGCAGCACCTGAGCCCTCAATACCGCTGGAGAAGCAAGGCGTGCTTCCCGACTACGATACAGCCGTTGCTAGCTCATCGACTCATGTTGCCACTACGCCAAGTAGTGACGTCGGATACCAGCACGACAATGCACAGCAGGAGGTTCCCCTTTATCATGATTTGAGTCAACGGAAGGGTAAGTCGAAGGCCAAGTCAGCCAGAGCGAAAGGCGTCTTTGGGGGGTTCAACAATATTTTCAAGACGCTTTCCTCTAAGATTAATCCCATTGAACCCCTTGTGACACCACTTTGTCATGCTGCGGCTATTGGTAACATCCCTCAAATCAAGGGTCTCCTCGGCGAGGGCGCCAACATCAACGGCCACAATGAGAAGGGCTACACCCCGTTAATCAGCGCTATTCTTGCGAATCGCCTCGAAGCCGTCAATTTTCTCATTGATAATTACGCCAAGATCAGCACGAAAGACTCGACCAAGAATATGCCGCCGTTGTTCCACGCCGCTGAGGCTGGATATACCGACATTCTGAAAGTTCTTCTCAGCCATGGCGCGGATCCAAAGGCCAGCAACACCATCGGAACTCCCCACTTCATTGGGACAGTCGAGAAGGCTCCGCTTGCCTCGGTCGCCCTGCTTCTAGAGCACGGCGCAGACCCCAATGCTGTCAGCGCCGTTGGTCGACACGTCCTGGTTGCTGCCGTCCAGCGCAAAGACCTTCCTGCTGTCCGCCTTCTCCTCGACCATGGCGCCAAGATTTCAGCTACCAACTTCACCGGCCAGCCCCTTCTGGGCGTCGCCGTAGCAAACAAGCAGCTCGACATGGTCAAGCTTCTCATCGACAATGGCGCCGACGTGAACGCCCGCGCGGGAGCGAACGGGTGTCCCCTCTCCATGGCCGTCAACTCGGGCAACATTGATCTATTGCGCCTGCTTCTCGCTTCCAACGCAAATCCAGACGGCAAGGACGTCAAGAGCGCCCCTGTGCTTGTCAACGCTATCTCGAGTGGCTCGCTTGAGATGGTCACGATGCTTCTCGAGGCGGGCGCCGACGCCGACTCCCGGGACATTACGGGCCGCGCCGTCTTGCTCCTCGCTGTTCAGCAAGACAAGCTTCACATCGCACGCCTCCTACTCGAGCATGGCGCCGCCGCCACCATTTCGAACCACTCAGGCACGCACTTCCTCACTGTAGTTGCGAAACAGCCCGTTTCGAATGAGGGCGAAAAGCTCGAGCTCATGCGGCTGCTTCTCAAGGCTGGCGCCAACCCGAACAAACACTCGCTGCCGTGGGGGTATTTGTCCAACATGCCGCTAGGTCACTGCATCAAGCATGATAAGATTGAACTCGTGCGCGTGTTGGTGGAAGGCGGGGCGGATCCGCACATCACCGTGGCTGCGAGTCCGCATTCGCCAAAGTCGCCGTTCGAGTACGCGCTCAACCATGACAAGGTGGATGCGATGCGCATCATGCTTGAGTACCAAGATCGAGACAAGAAGGGGTACAAAGAGAGGGATCCTCTCAAGGCAGCTTTCTCCAAGGCGGTCGAGACAGGCAAGAGGGAAATAGTGGACATGTTTCTAGATCAGGGGTTCGGAACCTGGGACCAGGCCATATTTCTCGCGGGAACTTCGGGGCAGAGGGAGCTGTTGGTGGCGCTCGAGCAAAGACAGGCTACTGGGTCAAGGCGTGCATCACAGGCAGGATCATCCACGAAGTTGGCTGAGCCGTCCGGTAGTCAGGATGCGGACGAGGCCCCGCCAGCATACGGATCAAGGCGCTCAACTGGTCACAGTATCCTGACGCAAACAGATCATTAGGGAGGTGGAAGTGGCTCTTTTTGCATCTTCACGACGAAAGACACTTCGAAAATATCTGTCCTTAATTCTATGACATTCCTTTTAGACCTTTGTGCTTTGAAAGGCGTGAATGTCCCTCTCGGATTTCGTCGGTATGCCGGGGTGCGGATTGGATGTCGAGAAGACCGCGCATCTACGAGTTGGCTGTACTGAAGCATTGAGGTATTTTAGAGCAGCTTTTGGATCATATGCTGGTTTGTTGGTGTTTGATGCTGGAAGTCATAACTAGCTTGTTGAACAGAATTCACCACTCAAGAATCATTAAATCAGGCAGCCTCTGGCCCCCAATGGCAGTGTGGATAAGATGATGATGAAAAATGCAATAAGATGGCTCTTGATACTGCGATTGCTTGAGGATCCTCAATTCCAATTGATATTCTGAAACAGCTGTCGATGACTACCAGTAAGGTATATCAGGGTAAGGCAGCAACCTTGCTGTCGTGCATAGGGCTTCCTGGCCGCCAAAGACTGTCTATCAAGGTGGATGGCGTATCCTCAACACATTTGGTTTCCATGTTCGAAGCAGACTTAGTCATTCTCTTTTATTGATCTTTTGCCACGGACTATCCGAGGCTATTTTATATCACAACATGGGTAGGAAGTCATGATGCAAACTGGGGGTGTTTCGAAGCACTGTTGCCACGAAAAAACCAGAGACCATCTCTACAATATAGGATAGTCAAAATCTAGCAGCGGCAGATGCAGCTTCCGTAAGGTGGCTGAGATGGCGCGTTGCACTGCAAGAAAGATGAGCGAAGGAACAGAGCATGAGGGAAGTCGAGGTTCAACTAACGTATGAGTTGGTGCATGCCTTGCCGTACCTGGCCTTGCACTTGGCCGGGCACTGGTTGTTGCCATAGACGCAGCCCAAGCCCTGACGAGCCTCAAGGGTGGCCGGGGTCACGTCGTTGTCGGCTACAGGGGCAGCAAGGACCATGACGGCGCTGGCAATGACGAAGAGAATCGAGGTACGCATTTTCAATGTTGGAAGATAGAAGATAGGTGTTCGCTGCAGTTTGTTGGTTACTGCCACGATAGCTGGTAGTGGGCATTGGATTATTTTATAGTCATGACCGCTCACTACAAAGCAGCTAGATCACGGTGACTCCTGAGTGTACAGCCAATCCGCAGTCTATTTCATGGCCAGCAACACTAGCAAGCGAACTGTGCAGGACTTAGCCCCAAGTATGGCAACATTCACCAGACGATCTCAACGCCAAAACGCCATGATGCGAGGGTCAGAGGCGTACATAGCCGCCATTCAAACGCTTTTCCTATTTTAAACAATATTTGATCAAGCAGCCTCCGAATCTGATTTGGGAATGTTTAGCGGGCTCTAGCCGCTCAGCGTGGCCTCAGAAACTCTGTTGTCTGCATTTGACCTCTGGGATGCAGATCTCGCCACGGCCATATGCACAACCATACCCGCTGGACAGCGATCGAAATGCCATTTACCCCAAGTTGCATAGGCTAGCCTGTCTTTCACAGCATTGTCGTCGGCGACCTCGCTCCGTCGATTGCATTCTATTTGACGCCACTTCTGCGGGTCGGGCCTAGAATGAGCCGCTGCATTGGTGTCTTACACTGCGGTCAGGATATTTGGCTAGGCAGCTCCTCAGCGGATCGCTATACGCGCTGTCAAATGGAGACAGCAAATCGCCAGCCTTGTTATAATGCAGTGTTTCTGATCGAAGCAGGCGCCAACGGCGGCTGATCTGCTGCGTGCGTCCTGGATGCTAGGGATGCCGTGCGCGATCTCACGCCGAAGCTGGTGGTATGACCAAGTCTGTGGAAAATGTACTCAGCGTCGTTCGCCACGCAAGTTGGGATGTGCATCGGTTTGACGCACTAAAACCGACAGCATCTTGTAAGTATGCAGCGAAGCAACATGGAGCCCGTGGATGGTCAATATCTGTTCAAAATCTTCTCAAATTCTTGCAATCTGTCATGTTGAGTTGGCAAAAAAATGCCTTGAACCACCTAGTTTCAACCCTCGACTTGCACAATATCAGCCACGACAGCATACTCATCATGCGAAGCCGTGACCTCCAGTTCACCCTTCTCAAATCTCCCCTCAGGCAAGAACACGACACCATCGGCATCCGTAACCCCTGTAAACTCAAGCTTCGGTCCCTGTCGCACATGTACCAGCGCCCCCTTGACCGGGGAAGGATCACCAAACACAGGTGGTCCAGACGGCACCTTGCGCTCCCCAAGGATCCGGATGAACGGCTTTCGCAGCTTGACCTTGATGAGCGGCAGCCTGAGAGATGGAATGGCCGCCCGATACACCCTCAGCTCGGGGTCTCCAAGGAGATTGAGCGTGTAAATGGCCCAGCGATCGGCGCCGGCTATGAAGCCAGACGTACCAAAGGTGGCAATACGGCTGTCATTCAGCAAGCCGAGATGACGCGTGGCAGTCAGGCGATGGAAGAAGGCGCGTTGGAAATTATCTCCTACGCCGATCCAGGAGAAGCGTGTGTTGCCAATGTAGGCGACCGCACCGCCGTTGGGATTCTTGATGAGAGCCTCGCTCATGGAGTCCTGCTCGTCAAACTGGTTGGTCAGGCAGGAGTCGGCGTAGGCGATGAAGCCAAGGGGGCCATTGGTGAGGTTGCTCGCCGTGTTCACGGACAGCGAACAGCAGCCGTTGCTATTGCCATGGCCAGAGAGCGAGACGATGTGCGGGGCTGCGTCGAGAGCAGAGCGGATATTCGAGACAGTCAAGAAATCCACCGGAGCAGCAATGCGATCGATAAAAGGCAAGTCAAACTCGTCTTCGTAGAAGCGCTGGTGGCGGTCGATGCCAGGCAGTTCGCTGCGGATCTGCTTGCGGAGGATTTCCTGGTCGGCCATGGAGCCGTCAGCGCCGCGGGGATTGAACTCATACAGCTGGGGTGTACGCTCGGCAAGGGAACCATGGATGATGACCCAAGGGCTTCGAGTAGGCCAACTGATGCGCGTCCCGAAAATATTCATTTGGAATCTGCTCGGAGTCGGATCTGTGGCCGATGTAGCGAAGTACCAGCCTCGCACTACAGGATTCGCATCCGTCTTGTAAGGAAGCACTCGACGGTCGTCCTCGGTGATACGCGCGATGACATCCCAGGCAAAAGAGTCTGGTGCTGCGTCTCTCTTGAGCAGGGACCGCGACTGGGTAGCATCGTGACTATACTGTCCGTCGGCGGGAACGGCATTGCCCGTTGGCCAGAAAACAGCGCGGGATCCCCAATCTGCGGCTGCCAGAACCAAGTTACGAGGCCACTGGCGGTTTGCCGCCCGCCAACCCAGACGGCCGAGTCTCTCGTATGCCAACGTCTTGTTCACAAAGGTGTTGGCCTCGGCTGCGGTCTCAACTGGAGCACGGCCAACACTGAGCTCGATCTGCAGATTCACTCCATCCATATCGGAGCCATCAAGACGGAATTGGCCATAGACGCCGTTACCAATAGCATCCCAGTCATGAGGTGGCGTGTACACGTAGGGCATTTGAAAAGTGACTGCCCCAAACCTTACCGGCCGTGTCCGTACAACCCAGCTGGTAAGACTGGCGTAGTAGAAGTCGGTTGGCAGCGTGTTCCAGGCGTAGATGAACTGCAGCCCGGCCTTCACCAGCGACGACGGACCCTCAACACGGACAAAATTGGTCGGCGTTGCACTGCGCGTGGCGTAGTCGTCGGCTGTGGTAAAGTACCAACCGGGCGACGTGCTGCTCGAAGTACCAGCCGCGTCGTACCGGATGAGAGCTCCCGTGTCGGGTCTGACAAGCAGGTTATCCGTGCTCGCACCCCACCAGGTACCGGGGTTCACGGCGTGGATGCGAAGATGAGAGCCTGTCCAAAAGGACTTGTTGTTGGCAGGCGGATTGACCGTCAGCGGAGGGTCAATTCCGCCCTCGAGCGCACCCGCGACTCGACGCACAGGAACAATGCTCGTGTCCCCGCCAAGAAGAAGCCAGTTGACGCCCCAGCGAACACGGACATCCTTGAGGAACCGACGGATGACCTCCTGGAGATCACGAGATCCAGCGCGGAAGTTACCCCAGCGGCCTGCTACGATATCTGTGATCGAGACAACCCTAGTGGAAATACCACGGGCGCGCTTGGCTTCAGCCAGACGCTCAAACTCCTTGATAAGGCCAGGTCGAGACACTCCAGGGGTGATAGCCACGGGGTCCCAGGTCACATCATCCGTGATGATGAGGTAGTCGCTTCGCAGCTCGATGATGGGCCAGTCCCGACGAATGCTGCCGATCACGATGGGGTTGATGACCTGTGAGATCGCAAGATCCCGAAGGCGTGACGCCTCGGCGGAACCACTGATGAAACGCTCTGGCTCGGGAATAACACGACTCTTGTCGACATCTTTGCCGTAGATCTTGGAGAACTCGGCAATAGCTTCGTTCTGGTCTTTGTCCGTCATGCATGGCGTCTTGACAGCGTCGATGGCAAGCTGGACATGCGTGCACAGCTCTAGCTGGCCCTTAAGTGTATACCGAATGGGCGTCACCTCAACGACGGCAATGCGGTTAGCCCCGATGGTCTCAATGCGGACGGCTTGTACAATGGGTGGTGGATTCTTGGCTGCCTCCACGTAGGCTTCGGGGATCGGTGGCGTGAAAGGGGGAGCCGGCAGCTTATCCTTCTCGTCGACCGGGGACCGGTCTGGGCGATGAATGGTCCGGCAAGTGCAATCACCGGCGCAGTGGAGCGCCGTTTCTCCGGCAGGATGGGCACCTTGAAATTCTCCGCTGCCGCCTGGCCGGTACTGTTGCGCGGGAACGACCAGCGTTCCCGCGTCCGTGACAAGCTCCCAGTTGTCCTCGGCAATCTTCAGACTGCCAGGCCAGAAAGGTTCGGGGAGAGCAAGACGCAATTGAATTCGTGGGAGGGCGGGAGTGCCAGGCTCTCCAGTGCTGTTCAGATCCTCGAGCTTGACAATGACGCCAAAGGGCGTCTGGCTCAACGTCAGACCCTTTGTGTCGAAATGAAGCGACACGCAGACTGAATTGTCCTTGGTCTTGTGTACTTCGGTGCGCATATTGATAATAGCAAAAGAGACGATACTGGGAGGGTTGGTAAACGAGTAATGTTGAAAACAAACGTGGAGGGAAGTATCAGATGTGGATCGGCAACATGGTCCCCATCATTCCGTGAAATCCTTATGACTTATATCATCGAAGGGTCCTCGTTGTTAAAATGCTGTAGGGGAAGCTTTCGCGATGCATCCAGCTGATCCTACACTTCGCTCTCACGCTGCAGCCCTTCGGACTTCAGCTGCGGCTACGCACGCGGCTGACCCCGACGCCATTGCGACGCCCAGGAACAAATCCCATGGATGAAAGGCAGCACACCGAGAAGCCACTCGATAGGCAACAACGACAATATGACGGTGGCTGACACTGCGTTGACCACTCAGCCTTCGGCAACGTAACTCTGAAAATATGTAAAAGTCTTGGACCTGTGAGATGGAGTTATTTCGGACGCCTTTTCCCTCAGGGCTGAGCTTGTTTTTGATAGGTTTCGACGCTGAGATGCGTGCCTACCTTTTGAATGGTTGCGTTGTCCTCCTGGCGTCCTGGATCCTGGTCTAGCCCCCGCGTGTAAACACACTCGCAGGTCCATCACATGGTATTTTCAGGCATCACCTGACTGATGCCTGTACAGGCTGGTGATATCGCATTTTGGCATGTCCAGCTGGCCTCAACAAGGCAACCTTGACTTTGCTGCTGGTAGAGACCATTCTTCTTTGGGGCTGAGCGATCCCTGTAGCCTACCTTGATCGCGCACCAAGGCTGACGATGCGGATGGGTCAGCATTTGATCACCTTTGACCTACAGCCTGACACAACTGTGAATTCATATTGGCGTGTGGATGGTGACTGAAAACCTTGTCGCCAGTGCTCAATGAGGATCGATACCCGGTTCAGTCTGCCACCGAGCTATGATCTCTCGGAGACGCCATTGGGACCGACTGCGTGGAACGATAGCAGAGGTTTCTCGTGCATTGTCCCGAGAGATCGTATCAAAGACTATTCTCCCGTCAACGTTGAACATCAAGAAGCATCAGTCTGAGGATTCTTCTTTCAGTGCAGCGCCATAAATAGGGGTCATGTCAGGCAGACTTGGTCTACGTTCGCCTGAGCACTAATACGACACGTCCTCCTAGTCAGCTCAATGCATGAATGTGTAACGGCTTGCCAATAGCCAAACAGGTACGAATTGTTGCGGCAAGATCTCACGTTCGTTGATCTTCGAGTACGGCAACCTTCAGACAAATCTGTCGGCAATGGACGAGGGCGGTACTCTTGGGACTCTCGCAGCGTGCTCACAGTACGCGACGAGTATGCCCAGGCTGCACACTCATGCCAACGCGCAAGATTGAAAGACATCAGGAGCACTAGCATGACGTTGTATGACAGATTGAACTGCAGCGAAAGAAGTTTCTCGCCGGCAGGCACACGATTTAAATATTCCTCAATCTCATGAACCCGAGCACTCGTCTTTTAATCACAGCATGGCGCCATGGCCTAAGTCGACGCCAGGACGCTGGGTCGCCTTGCCGGTGAACCCGGAGGCCCCGTACGTCATCAAAAACTCCCCAAAAGTCGCGAATCACGCCGGCGAACAACCCCGGGCGGGCAAGCTGCCCCGAGTCACGGCGTGGCTGAGCATGGATTTCACAACGGGAAGCCCCCGCAGTGAGAGGCATCTGCAGGCACCACAGAATAAGAATAAGCTCACCGGGTCAATCGTGAGCTAGGCGTTGGGCACCTTCCTGAAGAAGCAGGTGGCTAAAGGATTCAGTGACCTGCCGAAAGCTGTCAGCCAAGCAGATGATCGCTTCTCGAGAGCTCCTCATGCCAAGACATACAAGTCCAGCGGGGTCGCCAACCAGGGCCTGCTTATCTCGAGACTTGTCACCTGCCAAGCTCACTACTGTAGCATCGCGTCTTACGTGCTTGCGTCTCGCCGGCGTCGGTCGAAGAAAACACTGGCGACGAGCTCGAAAATCCGCCAGCCTCCTCATCATCGTGGCCATGGCATTCTCCACCCCGACGCTTGCCACGCCGGTCTGGCGGGGTCCCAAAGGACCTTGAGAACTCCATGGCAATCGTCTCTGAGAGGAAGGTGATCAACAGGTACTCCAGATACATATAGATCGACAGTCCCGGGTGGTAGCATCGCATTTTGTCACCCTATCGAAGTCGCATCGTCCTCCTGGTACTCTTCATTGGGGTAACTTCAATACCGACATCGTCAACATGGTCCGCCTTACTTCTGCCGTCCTTGGCTCTGCCGTGGCTGGCCTGGCCAGCGCGGCTGGTGCCGGTTCCAAGGAGCAATACGCCTCGGGTGAGGTTCACCACCGCATCATGGGCATCAAGATGGTCTGTTCCCTTCAGCGCTTCCCTTCCCAACATGGCTGATGCTCACACGCTTCACAGGCCCAGTGGGAGGCTGAGATGGCCAATGGCGAAATGGACGCCGCGCGCTTCCCTGAGCTTGGTTACACTCCTTGCGTGAACGGGTTCGCTGCCGCCATTCCTGGCGATCCTCTTAACACCTTTAGGTGCAGCAACGTATGCAGCTACCCTCTTCCTTCCCAAATCACCTTGGACCATTACTGACAGATAATCTACAGATTGACCTCTACCACTTCCTCACCCACGAGCAGCTCGGCAGCTGGGGTGGCCGTGGCTCCTCCTCCTGGGGTTGGACCTCTGCCGATGGCCGTGAATTCGTTGCCATTGGCCAGTACGACGGTACTGCCTTTGCTGAGATCACCAAGGAGGGCAAGCTCAGCTACGTCGGCCGTCTTCCCCAGTACGATGCCATTGGCTCCAACTGGCGTGAGATTCGTATCGTCGGCGACATTGTTGTCATTGGCTCTGAGGCCATCAAGCACGGTGTCCAGTTCTTCGACATGAAGAAGGTCCTCGACCTGGACCCTGCCAACCCCAAGAATTTCACGCAGGCCGATCTGACCGGTCACTGGGATGAGCTTCCTGTCGGCCGTACCCACAACATTGTGGTCAACCACGAGCTCAACTACGCCATTGCTGCTGGCTCCGTCGGTGGCAACGCAACCATTCGTGTCCGAGACAACCTGCCCTGCCGTGGCGGGTTGATCTTCCTCGACATCAGCGACCCGACAAACGTCACTAGCCCTGGGTGCGCTGCCGGTGACGGCTACGTTCACGACGCCGAATGTCTCGTGTACCGTGGCCCCGACACGCGCTACTACGGCCGTGACATCTGCTACGGCTACAACGAGGACACTCTCACCATTTACGACGTGACGAACAAGGTCGGTAACGTCACCAACATCATCTCCATCTCCGACTTCCCTGGCGCCGAGTACATCCACCAGGGCGTCGTCAACAACGAGACATGGCAGGAGTATCTCTTCCTCGACGACGAGTTTGACGAGCGCGACGCCAAGGTCGGTCCCATGACCAAGGGTCTTCCCACCACCCATATCTTCGACATCCGTGACCTCGAGAAGCCCGTCTACACTGGCAACTACGCTGGCAAGACTCGCTCCATTGACCACAACCAGTACATCGTCAACGGTCTCCTCTACCAGTCCAACTACGGCAACGGCCTCAACGTTCTGGACACCAGCAGCGTCACCAAGGACCCTACCGGTGCCAGCATCTGCGAGGTCGGCCACTTTGACATCCACCCCGAGGACGATGAGGCGCCCGGCGGCGGCGTGGTCGCCTTCACCGGCTCGTGGTCTTCATACGCCAACTTCAAGTCCGGCTTCATCTTCGTCCACACCATTGAGCGCGGCAGCTTCGTCGTCAAGCTGACCTCCAAGACATGCCCCAAGCCCCCCAAGTGCAGCTCCAACAACTGCATGCGCGCTCTCCGCGCCTCGCATATCCCCGGCCGTCTCGAGGAGTCGATCGAGTTCTGTGGTAACTTCACCGTCCGCCAGGAGACTGACGAGAAGCTCGTGCCGTCCTACGCCGCCAAGGCCTGCGGTGGCGAGAACCGCGATGTCGTCGAGCGCGTCAGCAGCGCCTGCGCTTGCATTCCCAAGACGGAGGTGCCTGAGCTCCCGCGGACGACCTCCCGTCCCCCTGTGCCCACGGTTCTCCCCCCTTGAAGGCTGTGCGCCCTCTACTGGTAAACACAGGCGCGGCCTATTCTGCGCCTAGGACTGAGATACGAAGAAAGAAACTTTCCACATTTTCCCACATTCCGTCCACGTGTGTCTTGCATGGCGTGACAGAACCTAATTTCGGAGCCGGATGCCGCTCCGATGTGTCAACTGTAGCGGCCTCCACTTGAACTTGGTGCAAAAGCCGCTTAATCATTGACCGTTGACCAGCTTCATCAACTCACTTAGAGCTCTGACTCCCGTCCTCGTCTCCACCCCCTGTGGTACCTGTCAAAAAAGGTAGGCAGGCCGTTCCAGGATCCTGACTCCCATGTCTCACATGGATCCATTGGGGTAGAACATGTGGTCTGAGGTAAATGAACATGCCATTATTTGCCTTCCGGTTTAGCTTTAGCATTGCGTGGCCCTCTGGAGTGAGAATTCCCCTGCAACGAGCGAGGGAGGTCAATTGCCGCACCAGCTCTGCATTCCTGCTGTGGTAAATGCGCCGTGTCCTCGCAGAACCTATGAGGCAGACCCGATCGTTGGCGTTCCTTAGAAAGCTTAGGCTCCTTCAGCAATTTATCCGACACAAACGCTAACCGGGAAAAGCTACCTGAGCCTTGTCGCGCTACTGGCCGTCCAACATGGCGCCGCGGGAGCCGAAGGAGCTGCGCTGATACCAAGATAAGGTGCCAAAAGAAGCTAGTAGAGGATTACCGCACGATTACCAAACGTCTCTAAACGTAGGGGGTGCTGGATTGACCGCCAGTCGACTGCCGTTGGCGAATGGCTAGTGCTTTTCATCAAAGTGTACAAAGAGGCCCATCGCCAACTCGTGGACTTGCAGGTCTACGGTTGACACCTTGATCCGCATCGCTGACCAGGCAATCAAAGGATTGAGAGGAAGTTTCGCCCTCGTATCACTGATCCAGGAAAGTAATTCCATGTTCTCATGACGTGGCTACCACATCTGCAAAGCATCCAGCCCCTGCTGATGAACGGCTCCGAAGTTTTGGATTGGGTTCTGACATCTGCTTCTCCGGCGGTCGTACATGTATGTCCCGCATTAGCTGCTCCAGAATGCAGGTCCCATAACTGAGCCACCAGTAGGCTCTCCTGAGGAATGGCAACTGGCTCGTCGGGGAATGAAACATCTGCTCTGCAGGCCCAGGGATAACTGTATGAAGACAAGCCTTTTAAGTTTGGCTTGTCCATAGGCGTTTGCCTACCCTGTCCATCTGGTCTGCTGCTTGTTCTTTCCATCTGCCGGCCCATCACTGTCCAAATCTTCCTCTGAGATCCAGACTTCGGTTCTCTTTTGGATACCCGGCTCCAATGGAATGTCACTGTGGTCGCTTTTGGCGTTGGATCCACGGCGCCCCGCCTGGACATACGTCTCAGGGCGCCCGACGTTGTCTCCGCGAAGCTTGCTCGCCAGGTAGCCGGTACGAGAATGCGAGTTCGGGGTGTAGGAGGGGTTGCTCGAGGTTTCTTTCTCGCCGAAGACATGGACATAGACCTGGCGAGACAGGGCAGTGTTGGCGGCAATGATACCCAGGTACAGCTCGGCATTGGAATAGATGGCGGTTCTGGCATATACCCCTGCGTGGTCCTTGTGGTTAGCAAACGACAGGTACAACAGCCGTGTGGTGAACGTACAACTAAGATCCGACGTGACGAGGCCCAGCGATGATGCCCTCACTATACCGAATCCAGTGGCGCTGCAAGTCATCAGCGACATGAACCGCAACATGTACCAAACAGGCCTTCAACTCACATCAGGCCGAGGCCCATGAGGCAGCAAACAGAAACCTTAGTCTTGAACGGAATCTGAACTTTCCATACAACAACTAGCGGGAGGAGCGAGCAGAGAAGATCCGTCAGCACCGAGTAAGCTGCGCACAGGTGGATGGGTCAGAGGTGGTCCATACAAAGCTTGAGAGAGGAGGGGGCCCGCAACATACAGATCGTCAGATAGATCGAGTAGATCCGAATCTTGGGTTCCCAGCACGTGCCAACACCTGTCCAGTACGCCGAGACAGGATCACACTCCGCCAGCAGGATGATGATACAGCCAAAGTTCGTCACAACAAGCCCAGCCATGACGCTATACAGGGTGATTTTCAGCGACTTCGTGTTCTTGATGCGGAGGAGCAGAAGCATGATCGAGCACTTGAGCAGGCAGATGCTTGCGAACAGGAGAATCTGCGCGAACCAGCCCAACATGTTGCTAGTCTGGTAATCGTGTTTCTCGAGGTACCACCTGTGTCGGCCGTTTCCAAACGTACCCTGCGCGACCTGCACTCCGAATCGAGCCGTGGCGAGGACCGTCACCATGGCCATGGTGTAGTCGTCCCATCCCAGGCTGTGGCGCGCCAGGCGCACCCACAAGCGGAGGCAGCTGGTGATGATAACAAAGGCTATGAGCGTACCAGATACGCCAATCAGCGTTGGGTTGATATTTTCGTCCGGTGGTAGCGGGTTCGGGGGTTTGACGACGGCCATGTTGAGGAGGGAGAATAGGTCGTAGGTCTATGCCCAGCAAAGATCTGACAATCACAGCACTGTGGCTTGGCGAAGGAGAAAAGAGGGTTTTTAGGGATCAACATCCACTGTTTGGGGCTGATGCGATTATCGCTGGTAATGTACAATCTCGTTCGAATCACTCGAGACCTGTTCCGCTTGTTAACAGGGCCGGCAAAACTGCCGTCAGTAGACCGGTGAGAAGGCAGCTTGCCATCGCGGACAGACTGAAAAGTCCGAGTCAGGGGGAAGGTTGAGGCTGCCGTCAGAGGCTGTAACCCGACCCTGGGCCGCTCTTTGTCCCTTGTGTTGACCTTGGGGGACGGATGCCAAAGCTGAGTTCGTCCTCTGCGAGCCCTTGAAGATTGTGACATCTTAGCAGGGGGGTTGACTCGACGTGTTCCTGGCAGCGTGGGCATTTCCACGTGTGCGAACAGGTTCAAGCAGCGGCCTTGTGCAGAAATGGCCATCTCGCGGCACAAACTGACAAACCACGTTGTTTTCCTGCTAATAAACTTTCAACCATCGAACCATAGCTACCACTGCCGTCCTCTCGCGGTGGAGTGGATCAAGCTTCCTTGCATTTTCCCAAGTATTCCTTACCCTCGCTTAGAACAGAGAGGGGAAGCGCGCCACCACGGGCGAAGGCGCAATATACACGAGTCACGACTCAGTCGGCTAAATGGCCCGTTCCGTTCGGCCTGTGTTCGCTCTCTTGCCGGGCATCCAGCCATGGCGCATACTTTGTATGAGTGCTACATGTACGGTACATGGTTACCCCAGGACCCCTGCCCTGCTGTCAGGGGCCTTCTTCTGTAGTGAATGCCACCTACCCTTGTAGCTATGATAATGTTGCAGAACAGCCCCCTCGCTGCCCTTGGTACTAGGCGAACAAACATCCAACCAGGCGCAGTACCATGCCAGAGGGTCTCTTAGCGTCTGGTCACGTTCTACGTTATACCGGGTGTCACGTTATTCAGGCGAGGCAAATGATGCTGTCCCCGCTCCTGTTCCGAGCAAAACAAACCACGTTTTTTTAATATAAGGTAAGACGACTCACTACACAACCGACCTATGTGGGAGACTTGCAGCGTTGCCACGTCGCTTATTAACTTCCTTCGCACAGCACAGCCCTGGGTCCTTTGTCGACAATGCTCATTGCATCGGGCCTAACTCTCGCTGCCCTTGTGGCATGCGTCTCGGGTGCTCCTCCAACGGAGCGATCAGGTTGCAAGAGCGCCACCTACGATTATGTATGTTTCATCTTATGCTGTTTCCCTGTTGTTCTTTGACCTTTGAGCCCCCCATCCCCTTAGCCCTGCACGAGGGTTGCCACCTCCCTCGAAAGCGATTCTACCACGGAGTTCTAACAAAGATGTCACACTTGTAGATTGTTGTGGGTGGTGGCACCGCTGGTGTAGCTGTCGCTGCTCGTCTAAGCGAGGGTTTGCCCAACGCCAAGATCCTATTGATCGAAGCCGGGCCTGCCGTCTCGGATGAGCCCAGAATCAACATTCCGGGCATGAAGGGTTCGACTCTTGGCACCAAGTACGACTGGAACTTCACCACAGTCCCTCAACAGCATGTGAACAACCGGGTGTTGCCTGTCAACCGTGGTAGGGTTGTCGGCGGCAGCTCCGCGCTGAATCTCATGACGTACGATCGCGCTGCCGTTGCTGAGTATAACAGCTGGGAAGAACTCGGCAACGAGGGATGGAACTGGAAGAACATGATTGCTGCCATGATGAAGTCTGAGACATTCACCGGTAAGAACACAGACACTTACGGCTCTGCGGGTGTCGGTGACAGCGGCCCTGTCAAGGCTGTGGTCAACCGCGAGATCCCGGTTCATCAGGAGAGCTGGATGCCGACATTGAACGCCCTCGGGATCAAGACGAACCTCGAGTCCTTGGGTGGAAACCCCCTTGGCGTCATGTACCAGCCCAGCAGCATCGACCCAACCATCTACAACCGCTCCTACAGTGCAAATGCCTATTTGCCCATCGCCAAGCCAAACCTGCGCGTCTTGTCCGACACGACCGTAGCCAAGGTCAACCTGGTGGCAGCCGGCGGTGGCCATGTCGCGACTGGTGTGACCCTGGCCAACGGCACTTTCATTCGCGCCAGGGCAGAGGTTATCGTGTCCGCTGGCGCTGTTCAAAGCCCTGCCCTGTTAGAGGCATCCGGTATCGGCCAGGCACCGGTCCTCGCCGCCGCTGGCATTGCGCAGTTGATCGACCTCCCCGGCGTGGGCGAGAACCTCCAGGATCACCTTCGGATCATGACCTCTTATCAGCTCAAGCCGGAATTTCTTTCCTTCGACATCTTGCGGTCAAATGCCACATTTGCCGCCGAGCAGCTTGCGCTCTGGAATGCCCGCAAGAAGTCACTCTACGACTACACCGGCAGCGGCTATACCTTCACGACCTGGCAGCAGGCCATCGGCGACCAGTCGAACCTCGTCGCGCTCGCCAAAAAGGCGGCCGGCGAAGACATCAGCGCCGTCGACAAGAAGAAGATTGAATTCCTCAACGACCCTTCCGTCCCGCAGCTCGAGGTCATCTTTTCGGACGGATATACGGGTGTCAAGGGTTACCCGCCGGCAAGTTCGCCTCTCTTCGGCCAGGGCTTCTTCACCCTCATCGGCGTCGTCATGCACCCCCTGAGCCGCGGCAGCATCCACATCAACCCTGCAAACCCGAGCGGCAAGCCCGTCATCAACCCCAACTACCTCGGCCACGAGCACGATATTGAGGCCGTTGTTCAAACGGCCAAGTACTGCCGCAAGATCGCCACCACCGAACCCATGAAGTCCCTCTGGGTCAACGAGTACGAGCCCGGCCTGGACAACGTGCAGACCGACGCCCAGTGGAGAGATTACGCCCTCAGAACCACTCTCAGCATCTTCCACCCCAGCGGCACTTGCGCCATGCTGCCGAAGAAGGACGGTGGTGTTGTTGACGCGAACCTCAAGGTGTATGGCACCTCGAACCTACGCGTCGTCGATGCCAGTATCATCCCTCTGCTCATCTCTGCCCACATCCAAACCGCCGTGTACGGTCTTGCCGAGATTGCGTCGGAGAAGGTCATTGCAGAAGCCGCCACGAAAGCGGCCAGGAACGCCGCCAGGATGGCTTGAACGTCCTTGGGATCCTGGTGACGGGATTGTACATACTTTAGAGCTTTCAGGTTCACACTTACTATGCTGGGTGCAACAGGCTGCATCCCCTGCGGCGTGGGTCTCGAGCTGTTCTCATTCGAATGTAGCCATGTGGTCTTCAGCATTGCGTCGGTGCAAATTACTCTCTTTTAAAATAATATTGAACAAGCTTTCCCTGATTCTAGTCGAACGGGCGCCAACGCCTTATGACCGTTGTGAAAATCTCATCCACTCTCTGTTTCCCCTAGTCCTGTTGGGCTCCTTAGCTCCCGCTTCAGCTCAGTCTGTGCCATCCCCACCATATTGCCTACTCAGTCTCTTACGCGAAATCGGTAGTAAATGGATTAATCATCGCACTACCTTTCTGGGACATGTGAGTGGGTGTCAGCCTTGGCGCATTTTTTGTCGTCGACTTGCAACCCCGCACCTCGAATGGGACCAAAAAAACAGCGCAGCGCCATGGAGGAGCAAAGGAATGGACAATGCGCGAATCGAACGCGCGACCTTCAGCAAGCACTGTAGTTGTAGGAACAACTCATCGATGCTAAGCAGACGTTATACCACTAAACCAATCGCCCAATGATGGAGGGCCGCCTCGAACGGTATGGTCATGATCCTGAGGGTCGAGCACGAGTGGAGCTTAAACAAAGCCAGCCTCGCATCACGCTGCTGCCTGTCTTTTGTACGATGTCTGCCCACGTTATACTTAATCAGATGAAGAGTCGATACATGACAGGAGCGCTAGCTTGACCTAGCCAAAGTGTTCGCAGGGGTTCATTGGCGCCATGATGTGGGCTCGAGTCAAAGAACCAGTCTTTTTGGTCGCAGGAGGCACTGCTACTCGATCCGTATCCTCATTCTTTAATGGAGTATCCTGATAGCAAAAGGTAATTCATATCAGTCTTTCTCACTCCATACAGGTTTTGAGATTCCTTGCCAGACATGGTTCGCGGCGCTCACGGGCCTTCTGTAGACACTTGCCCTCTGGCTTTCGGCAGACCAAGTTTCAGCAATCATGACCAATGTTGATTATACTAGAAAAATACCATCACTTTCCCGTTGGTCTGCTGAAGAAGCTTGAGTAATGGAACCTGTTAAAAGACGCAAATGAAATGGAGAAGTTGTTGTCATGGATTTCCGATTCGGCTTCATCTCTAACCAGTCTAACAAGACCGGCGAGGTTGGCCAGCATCCTGCACCTACGAGGCTACGTGAACCTCAAGAGAAGAGGCACGAGGCTTATAACATGGTCGGTATATGAGGAGGGATTGGACTTGGTTCGTGGATTTTGTCTAGTTCAAAAGTAATATGTTATCTAAACTCTTCATAAATGGTGTAGGCTGTAGTGTTTTCAGTGGCTCAAGTCAGCATGTGGAGCAGAGACTAGTCGCCACGTGCAGCAGCAGGTGTGGAACAAACCTGATGATCGAAAATTACTCCGAATGCAAGTCATATCTTGGTGCTGAGGGGTTCGCGGACAGGAGCCCAATCCCGCAATCTACATCGTGTTTCGATCAAAGTGTTCCCCGTCTACGCGCCAATGCGAATGCAAGGCACCTCCGTTGCATATACCAGGCATTGCGGCGAAGTTGTTGTTTTGCTCTCTGCTTGCAATATTCAGGCCTGTTCATCATGAGCTTCTACTATCATCAATTCCTATCGGCTGCATCCAAGCCCCATTGTTTAACTCGAGTCGACTGGTTGTTAACATAGACTCAAACTCTGATCATTACTAGGTAGATCATCTGCACCGGGGATTTAAAGAACGGCGCGGTAGGCTTAAATCCAGGATGCGTCGCACGCTAATGCATCACGTTCCAAGATCCTGAGGTTTCGACAACCTCCGATTGGGCCGCCTATGAAATCAAGACAACCCCAGGATTGCTGGGCGTACAGCAATCCAGGACTGCCGAAGGGCGGGGAAATCATATGTCAAAGGAAGCCACGAGGGCAATCATTTCCAGAACAAGACATTCGGAGGGACATAATCCTTCCCATTCCTATGCCTTGGCCGCCACCACATGATACAAGTCCAACAACACGCATGAAAGCCAATTGTCCACCAATTGACCTGGAAATAAAGTAGAGTAAACCAGGAAAGTGTGTTATGGACCGGAATTCGATCAGGTCCATGCCGTAATATCAATTCCAGACATTCATATGAGCCTACGGCTTCAAAAGGGATGCAGAAAAGCCAACAAGTATAAATAATTACGCGTTGTGGCCAGCTGAGTTCGAAATTCTGGAGACTTACCAAACGAAATCTTTTACTTTCAGACCAGCAGCTGCCCTTCAATCAGAATGAAGTTCTCGGCCATTTTTGGGCTTACGCCACTTATCGCCTCAACGGCTCTCGCCTGCAACGGTTACACTGGTGGTGTGCCCGTGGCCACCAACACTGTCTCTAAATCTACCTACATCGAGGTCAAGGCCGGCGAGGTCTACGACGGCCAATGGCAGCGTTTCGACCGCGGCAGCGGTGCTTGCGGTGGCGATAACGAAGGCGGTATGTTGAAACAACCAACAGGCAAAGCACCGACCATCCATAAGACTGAAGACTGAATCCATTTGCAGACTACAAAGATGCCGTCTTCTACCTTCGCGCCGGTGCTACCCTGAAGAACGCAATCATCGGCAAGAACCAGGCAGAGGGTGTTCACTGCGATGGCCACTGCACCCTTGAGTTTGTCTGGTTCGAAGACGTCTGCGAGGACGCCATTTCCATCAAGAACGACAAGGCTGGTGCTCACTCCTGGATCATTGGCGGAGGCGCTTACAAGGCCTCGGATAAGGTCGTGCAGCATAACGGATGCGGGACCGTCAACATCATCAACTTCTTCGTCCAGGACTACGGGAAGTTATACCGTTCGTGCGGCAACGTATGTCTTCGTCTCTTGGTGTGCTTGGGATGACTTTTGCTAACCTCTCCGATAGTGCAGCTCACAGTGCAAGCGTAACGTCTACATTGAGGGTGTAACGGCCAGGAACGGTGGAGAACTTGCGGGCATCAACAAGAACTTTGGTGATACTGCTACACTGAAGAATGTGTGCACTGATGCCAAGACTCCCTGCCAGTTCTACCAGGGATGCGCTGGTGGCTGTGAGCCTAAGAAGGACGGCGCTTGCTCCGGTTGAAGGGCGGTTTTCCTTTGGAAGCAATGGCGCACGGAAAGCAAGCAGTCGTGACGTCCATAGAACGGCTGCGATCTGACTTGCCCACTCCTTGCCTGTGTGTTTCACGGAAAATGTCACGACCCTGTAGCTGCAGTAGCATCTCTGTTGTTGACCTCCGCAGAAGTTTTCGCGCATGAATGAGAGTTGATGTACCTATTCTGACCAGAGCCTGTGAATCATATTGTCTGGCTTCATTTCAGTGGCTTGAAGGGTGACTGAGGGGAAGACAGATAACCTCCCATGCGATTCCCTTCTGTTCATCACAAAGCTGCGTATCATCATGTCGATGTTGATCCAAACACCTTAGTAAGCATGGCCTGGAGGAGTGCGGTTCATTTCTCGTGATGGACAAAGCATCATCTCGCAAACGAAGTGAACCTTGAAACACGAAGCATAAAGTCCCACGTTCTGGTTGTCTCCCGCGTCATTCCATCTCAGGGGCCGATTCAGGGGTTCAGAGGGTCCATCCAGGGACCAAGCGCCACAGCTCCAGCCACAGGCCACATTCCTCAAGCACAGTGTCACACGGCGCTTCCGTCACCATGGAATGATGCAGATCGGTACGTACCCCCAACCCGAAACGCGGTGTCCAGCTCGGGGTGACACTTCGCGACGGAATGCCCTGGCTGCTTCATGCATCGAATAGGTGCCGTCACAAGGGCCCCTTCCAGTTGCCCAACGCATGCGACAACCTCACCGACGACAGCAGGCATAGAGATGCCTCGCACAGCATCATGGACTTTGTAAGGATTCCCAGAGCCGCTGCAAAGCTACCTTCTACCACTGATCTAACCCGTCTGCCTGCAGTGGTCACGACTCTTAGCTGGCACATCGCTTGCCTCGGGCGACTCCCGCAAAGACGATGGCAGCAACCCCACCAAGCGACTGCATCGATTCGACAAGGAGTTCAACCAAATACTGGTCAGTCGAGGCGTTTCTTTGCTGACTACCGGGACTGTCCCAAGCTGACGAGGATACAGCACATCTGGAGGTCCTCTTCAAATCTCGCCAAGGATGATGACGCCGCCGAAGCTCTGGAGATCCGTCTCCAAGAGCTGACCAACATCCTCAGCGACGAAACCCGACGTCCATTACCTCATACGTGCATCCAGTATGCCTCGAAGAAACAAATCTATATCCCCATCGGCAAAATCGCGACTACCTCGTATAATGAATGGATCATCAAGGAGGCCGTCCATCTCTTCGCAACGCTCGTGGAGACAGACGAAGAAGCTTTTGTCGAGAACTCAAACTTCTCCTCCAGCCTCACAAACCTTCTTGTGCGGATCACCGGGGTCAACAGCGTCCGGCTGGGGTCCGATACCGAAGCCAAGGTTGTCGAACTTGCCTTCAACATTACTACAAAGATCCGACTTGACCGCGACATCCTCCCAGTCTGGTTCAAGGCCGAGCCGCCCGGTCCGCGTGAGCTTGAGAAGACCCAAGACAAGCATGAGACCTTCGCTGGCCGAACTCAGAGGCAGGACTTCCCGCTGTTCTACATATTGATGGACTACATCCACCAGGAAGGCAAAGTCGGAGACTTTGCGAGGACGGGACTGCTCTACATCATTGAGTGCGCTTCCAGCTCGGAGCAACTGGAGCAGTGGATCGTAGAGAGCGATCTCTCGACGCTCATGTCGACAGGATTAGGTGCTTTGTACAGCCAGCTTAGTCGCAAGCTGGTCATTGACCACCTCCCCGACGACCTGCCTCCCGTTCTTGCCCTTTCCGACTATGAACACCCGACGTCGACGTACGAGATCATAAGCTCGTGCTCCCCCGACTTCCAGCTGCATCTGGAGACTTTCTTGTCGCATCTTCTTTTCTGGCAGGATGTCTTGGAGCACTGTAAGTCAGTCGAGGTCAAGCAAACGCTGCTGGAGCATTTCCAGGTCATCTTTCTGCAACAACTTTTGTAGGTCGATTCTCCGCTTGGCAAGCGACCCGCATCTAACTGGTCTAGATACCCATCTCTTCTTGAGTCTTCCGATATCGATGGCGGCTCTTCCGTCGCTGTCTTGACGTATTTGCGCCGTATCCTCGAATCCCTCGATCATCCGGACATGATCAACCTTATCCTACACTATCTCCTCGGGCTACCGAGCCATCTATCTGGCCGCGGGCCCGGCTCACGAACGTCTATAAGCGACGCGCGCAAACGCAAATCTATGGATCTCGCCTCCATGATGGCCTCAGCGAATTCCGACTCGACTGCGACTCCACTCCTTTTCAATCTCGTAGATCTCATGCTCGCGTGCCTGAGGTCCCACAACCAACAGACAATCCACGTCACACTGCAGTTGGTATCGGCCATTCTTAAGAGACATCACCGGTACGCCGTCATTACTCTGCTGCATACGGATGTCATCGTGGGCGAGAGGAACAAGCGAACCATTGGTGCTCACGAGCAGGAGGTCGACTATCTGGTCAACCTCGCTGGCTCCATCGGCGGCCAGGATAACTTCGATGAAATCTACGACAGCATCGTGAAGGATACAATGGCCCGCCTGGAAAGTCATCCGTGTTCTCTGAAGCTCGTGGCACCTAAAATCTCCACCAACAACCACGAGTTACCTGCGATACCAGACAGCCTTCCCGGCGCTCCTCGTGACGTGCCGCAACATACACTGCGGCCTGATGACCCCCTTCTCAGCACATTGCTGGACCTGTTGGAGACTTTCTTCGTGAATCCTGTCGATACCAACCTCGATTTAACAGACACTGTCGTCAATCTTGCCATTTGCGGCTACATGAGCATCGAAGGCTGGTTGCTGAGGAATCCTCAAAGGTACACGTACGAACATGACGTCAATGACGCCAACCCCACATCTCCTATCACTCCGGCCACACCATTGTTCAATGTGGTGCCTGAAGACCTAGAAGACCCAGGTACCACCGAGGCTGAAAAGCTCAGAGCCATCGAAAGCTGCAGACGTTGTCCTCTCTGGGCTCAACCGTCGTTGCCCCGCATGCTGGTCGTCTTGCAGCGACTCTGCACGCAGATCTCCGAATATCGAGAAAACATTCCCCGCTTCGACGAGCTGCTGCAACACCGTCGAGAGGCCTTTCAAACAGCCGATTCGGTTCACGTCACACCCAGCCTTCCGACGAAAGCTGTGCCGCATCAACACAGCTCAACCCAGACGCCTGACCGCCCAAGCCTGGAGGAGATTTCCCGCAGCGGCTCGCCATCGCGTCCATCGGCCCTCGAGGGCTTTGCACAGCGCCTTCTTTCTGAATTTGGCACGCCCAGCCGTACCAGCAGCCCTCGCGGTCGCAAAGAACACAGCCGTGGCTCGGGCGCGGCCAGCCCAATGCCTGGCAGTACTCCGGGTGGTCACGGCGCCTCGACGCCCTCAGCACGGCCTCTCCCATCAGCAGCTCCCAAGGAGTTCCCGTTCAACTACGATGACCCATCGCACAGCGGCGCGCGTGCATTTTCGCCGAGCAGCGCGGGGGGCGACTCTGCAGCTGCCAGTCAGCAGGCCGCATTCGCAGCGGTTGATCAGAGCATTCTGGCGCGACGGGTCGGCAAGCCGGCGAACATCAAGGCGATTCCTTTGCGACTCGGCCAGGATGAACCGGCGCCTGGCGAGGAACGCGTCACAGCGCATGAACCGCCTCCGAAGGACGACGACGAGGAGCAAGAGGCCGAGGGTCAAGGCGAAGCAGACACAGACGACGGGGAGACGCAGACAGGCAATGATGATGCTGCTGCTGCTGATGCTAGAGACGTCGATGACGAGGAAGAAGGCAGCGAGCGCACCGCGTCCGTGTCGCATGTCATCACAAACGTGCTCATTCTGCAGAGCTTTCTTCTCGAGCTCGCGGCTTTGGTGCAGGTGAGGGCGGGGTTGTTTGACGAGGTACGCTTCGCGTAAGTGCAGGGCAGCGGACCAGATGATAGAGCAGGGCCCTGGAGATGGGCCTCCTTGTGCTTAGGCAGAAAGCGGGAGCATAGTTTGGCGTCGGATGGACCTGGGTAGAGAGCTTTTGGGGCGAAGCCAGATGCTAGCATGGGTATACCGGGATACATTGTTCGTAATTGCACTGGCTCCCCGAGGTGTGTTCGCTTCGTGAGGTGGCCGTAGACTAGATGGCGAGTTTCACTTCTTCTGTACGATGCAGGCTTACTGCAAGTGCTTCCCATCCCATAGTCTTTTAGCAGTCTGCTCGTTGTCGAGGTCTGTTTAGCATGAACGAGGTGAGGGATGTGGAGCGAGCAAGCTCTTATCGTTATCACTTGTCCTTAGCAGTGAGCTCCAGGGACCTACCGGCCTCAGAGAGGAGGGTGACGCGGATGATCGCGTCTCACGTCACTGACCTAGCGCCTTCGCCCATTGGAAGGAAGCTCCCACCCTCCACTGGAATCTTGAGCTGCTGGCCAAGTGCACTTCGTTCTGTCTACATTGCTTCACACCGACTGACCTCGACATCGCAACTCCATCACCTGCAACCTGTCGACCTGGTTTTCATCAATTTTCATCAATTTCTCCGCATTCTCCCGATTGAACGACGCTGTCCACCGCGACCCCCGACTTCCTCGACCGATTCCTCGCGTTTCGACCGATCTCACTCGTCTCGACCGATCCCTCGTCTCGGGCAGACAGACTCCCAGGCCAACCTCTGAAGATGGCTCCCACCCAGAACCACGAAGACCTGAAGCACCGCACCCAGGAATCCGCCCGCGGCGTCTACGCCTTTAGCCAGCGCCAGCTCGACCGCGCCGTCAGCCCCTCCACCCGCCAACAAGCCTACACCAGCGCCGCCGACTTTGCCCACGAGCGCCCCCTCCTCTTCGTACGTGCTCTTCTGTGTCGCTCTTATCTTTCTCTTCCCTCCTTGCCTTGCGTCCCTTCCGCCCCCCTAGCTACCCCGCCCTCAAGTGACACAGAGCCAAGGCTAACGCGCGTCATCGTGATTCTCAACACAGGCCTTTCTCGTCGCACAACTCATCTTCTCCTTCCTGCCGCTCGTCATCTTCGCGACCTTTGCCCTCTCGACTGTCGGCTTCGCCCTCGGCGCCGCTCTCATCTTTGCCCTCTTCTGGATCGGCGTCGCGCTGCTGGTGCTCGTGCCGACGCTGTTCCTGACGAGTGCCGTCGGGCTTCTCGTTTGGATCTGGGCTGCTGGGAGCTTCGTTGTTGCGCGGAAGCTCTGGCAGGTTGCGCCGGCGAGTATCAAGGGTGGACAGGATGGGTCGACCAATGGTGAGCGGACTGGCGTTGTGCTGAAGGAGGAGCCTCGCGATTGAAATATTGGCCGCGTGGTTGGGGGTGGTGTAGGACAAGCATGGGCAGTGCTTTGAGGTTGATATCGCGATGGGGATTTTCTTTGGGATGGGCACAGGCATAGGCACAGGCACAGGCGTATACGGATGAACGGGTTATGACGGGGTAGGGTATCACTGGGCTTATAAAATGTACTGGCAAGAGTCACTTGTCGCATGGATGTGGGTGTTTCTCGTATTATCATTGCTGTTACTGCCCTCGGATGTGACCTGGGGGGCGACTTGCGATTGTTTTTATACGAATGCTTTTCTTAGACAAGCGTACTTATGGGGTGTTCTACTCGGACCCTGCTGGTGTTGACAGTTGCTCGAACCAGCTCATTGCGCCCGTACTTGGCTAGCTGTTGGTCAAGATATCCTCGGACATCTGCTGACTATTGTTCACTACCAAGATGGTTAATAGCCTCGAGTTTGGTGAGTCGCATACATCTTTCCCACCAGAAACCAACTGACCGACTGCGGCAAAACACAAGAACATGGCGAAAGCCGGCGAAAGCCAGTCGACAAAATGTTGAAGCCATTCCATACGGTAATGTTCTAACTTTCCTGTTCTGAACCAACTTTCCGCCCCGCTTCACCTACAAGAGCTGCACTCTTCGATTGAGCCTTCATTCACACTAACGCATCACATGAAGAACACGGCTTTTGCTTCTAGTGCCCATACCCCGCGACCGGCTCCCTCCGGCTGCCCGAATGGGCTTGGGCCTGCGCTGCACTCCACCCGGGCCCGAGACGGCGTCATTCTTCGGGTTCTTAGCCCGACTTAGGCCCGAGGTTGGCTTACCCACCGGGACAGCCCACCCTCCTCCATCTCCAAATCGTGACCTCATTGTGCTTACCCGGTTTTCGCATGTGTCCCCAGTCTTCTCCAGTATTTTCTCCAGTTCTTACAAGTGTCAACAAAAACGTCACAGAGAACTCTGACTGCCCTTCATGTCTCTCCACTCATACTCTGGTCGAGTCGACAGATTGCGCCTCGCTGACGACATACACGGAGAGGCTCCAAGGCAACCTAGCGATGGGTGAACCAATCCGCGACAAACCTCTGCACGGGGATCAGATCCCCGCCGCGCACCTCCAGCCGCCGGTCGCCGTTGTGGGGATGGGATGCCGTCTACCTGGCAACAGCAACTCACCACAAGCCCTCTGGCAGTTCATCTCCAACGGCTCAGTCGCCGACAACGTCCCGCCGACCAGTCGCTTCAGGTACGCGACGCACTATGACGGCTCCGGACGCGCGGGGACGACGCCGTCCCCGGGCGCCATGTTCCTCGGGGACGAGGTCGACATCGCGGCGTTTGACGCGGCCTTCTTCAACACGAGCCACCACGAGGCTGGGGGCATAGATCCTCAACAGCGGCAGCTTTTGGAGGTCATTTACGAATGCCTTGAGAACAGCGGCGAGACACTTGAAAGAATTCGAGGCGCCAATGTTGGCTGCCTTGTCGCCAACAATGGCTGTGGTATGTTTTTTTCTTCTTCTTTCTTTTCTTTTTTTCCGCTGTCGAACATGGCAGTGCAATGAGTTGATGAGTGCGCAGAGTACGAGAGCGGTACTACGCGCGATCCTGAGGACCAGATTCCAGGGCGAAGCACTGGATGCGGCCGCTCTATCCTTGCGAACAGGGTCTCTCACTTTCTAGACATCACAGGACCCAGGTGCGTTCACTTCCATGCATGACGCGAGCCTACAACTCACTCAAACAGCATCGCCATTGATACCGCCTGCTCTGGCACTCTGGTCGCCGTCGACATGGCTTGTCGGTATCTCCAGTTTCAGCAGGCAGATGCGATGATCGTAGCGGGTGCTTTGCTGTACCTCGATCCATCCGCACAGCAAGACCGCGGTCCCATGAACGGCGCGCTTTCCACGTCCGGCAGATGCCACACCTTTGACGCCAAAGCCGACGGCTACATGAGGGCCGAAGGTGTCAACACCGTGTACCTGAAGCGCCTCGACGATGCGATCCGCGATGGAGATCCTATCCGCGCCGTCATTCGCGGCAGTGCCACGACAGGCGACGGCCGAACGCCGAGCCTCACACAGCCTAATCCGGAAGCGCAGGCAAACGCGGTACGTGCCGCGTATAGAAACGCGGGCATCACCGACTTCAGCGCGACCGGCTATGTGGAGTGTCACGGTACAGGCACTCTGGCTGGCGACCCGCTCGAGATCACGGGTCTCGCTTCGGCCTTTGCTTCAACGCGTCCTGTTGACCAGCCGCTCATCATCGGGGCTATCAAGAGCAACATTGGGCATTCTGAATGTGCGGCCGGCTTGTCTGGACTCATCAAGGCGGTCATGGCTGTGGAGCGCGGCGTCATTCCTGGAAACCCGACGTTCATCACCCCGAATCCCAAGATTGATTTTGAAGGATCGGGAGTCCGAGCTTCCCGCACAGCCATGCCGTGGCCGAGCTATGCGGCTGTGCCACGCCGTGCCAGTGTCAACTCCTTTGGGTTCGGTGGATCGAATGCGCATGTTGTTCTTGAAGCAGCGGAAACTTTCATTCGAGATGAGGGCTACCGCAAGACGTTCAAGACGGTACAAGACCAACCCAAACCATACACAAGCAATCAGAACGTACCGCGGAAAGGCAGGCTTCGTATCTTGACGTTCTCTGCAAATGACAGGGAAACGTTGCCGAGAAATGTAAGGGCCATCTCGGACCATTTGAGAGATCCATACGTCAATGCCCAGGTCGACGATGTCGCATATACACTCTCTGACCGTCGAACGCACCACTTTCATCGCGGATTCGTCGTTGCCGACTCACTAGATTTTGAACACAGTAAAATCATCACCGGCAAGCGAAAGGCGCAACCCCCTCGAATCGGCTTCGTATTCACCGGGCAAGGCGCCCAATGGTCTCAAATGGGCAAGGGTCTGATCGAAAACATACCTCTGGCACGCAGCGTCATTGATGACCTCGACTCGGCTCTGCAGGCATTACCGAATGCTCCCCGATGGACCTTGCTGGCCGAGCTGACCGAAATGAGAGATACAGCGACGCTTCGTTGCCCGGAGTTCTCTCAGCCTCTAGTCACCGCTTTGCAAATCGCCCTGCTTGCTGTTTTGCAAGACTGGGGCATCGTGGGGCACAAGGTCTTGGGCCATTCATCTGGCGAAATTGCTGCCGCCGTCGCCGCCAATCTCATCACACCTGCGGAAGCAATCAAGACGGCCTACCTCCGTGGGCAAGCCGCAAAGAGGCAGTCTTCTGAAGAGAACCTGGGAATGATGGCAGTAGGCGTCTCTGCGTCAGCTATTGAGAGATATCTAAGATCTGACGTCCACGTTGCGTGTTTCAACAGTCCCATGAGTCTGACGTTGTCTGGCCACGTATCCAATCTCGAATCTATTCGCAAAGACCTTCAAAACGACGGGCATTTTGCACGTCTACTTCAGGTTGATCTGGCCTATCACTCCACCTTCATGCGTGAAATTGCCAACGACTATCACAAGATGCTCCAGGAGCACTGCCCTTCGTCTGGCAAGCATCTGAGAGGCAACTCAATGCTCTCCTCTGTTACAGGACATGCCATGTCCTCGCAGATAGGACCTGAGTACTGGAAAGCCAACATGGTCAATCCTGTGCGGTTTGCGGCGCCCGCAGCGGAAATGCTCTCCGGGCCTGACGCATGCGACTTCATCATCGAAGTCGGCCCTTCTGGGGCGCTTGCCGGTCCTCTATCGCAGATCATCAAGTCACTGCCCGGTGGTGGGAAGAATATCCAGTATGCCGCAGCCGCCAGCCGAGGATCGGAGACTCTGGCTGCTCTATTCGAAGTAGCAGGAAAGGTCTGGACGAGAGGCGGCCCTGTTAAACTGGCTAAAGTTAACGCGTACGACCGCCCTTCCATCCTTGTTGACCTGCCAAACTATCAATGGAACCACTCGAGGCGGTACTGGCGAGAGGGACTCTCGACGGAGGAGTACCGCCATCGGCCGTTCATATCACACGAGCTCCTCGGGTCCAAAGTTCTTTCCACTAGTTGGCAGTTTCCCACATGGGCCAAAGTCATCCATCTGTCGGATTTGCCGTGGCTAAGGGACCATCGCGTCAATGGCGAAGTCATCTTCCCGACTGGAGCATACGTTGCCATGGCGGCTGAGGCCATCCGCCAGTCGAGTACCATGACGAGATACTCAAGCGGTATGCAGCCCAAGTCTTTTGCCTACAGGATGAAGGACGTCAATGTTCTTGAGCGTCTCGTTCTCGAAGAAGCGGAAGGCTCAAGAATAAGGCTGATTCTCTCTCCTGTTCATGATTCGGCAGAGCAGTGGCATACTTTCACTATCCAGTCCTACTGTGAGATGGATTGGGTTAATAATTGCACCGGGTACATCAGGATCGACGAAAAGTTTGCAGGCGAGCCTTCATTCCCACGGGGAGTTATGCCGTTGCGCTATTCTGAGCCTGGAAAGAGATGCTACAAAAGACTGGCCTCTTTGGGGTGCGACTATGGCGCTCACTACCAACAGATCAAACGATTCCAAGCTGCTCCACCCGAGAAGTATAGCCGAGGGGTGCTGGAAACCGAGTCGCCAGAGCACCATTCATCGTACCCCATTCATCCAGTGACCATTGATGGGTTCCTCCAGCTTTGTGGTCTCTCCCTTCAACAGAGCTTAACGACAGCCGGGGAGAGCGTCAGCATGTTGCCCAACCGTATCGGAAGTCTTATAATACCAGCAAACGAGCTCATTGAGTCGACGTGTATTGGTTTTGAACGCCCTCAGTACGTTGGCTATGGACCAAAAAGCTCAAGAGCCAATTTTACTGTGTCTGGAGGCCTGATACACCCGGAAAGCGGCCGCCTGCTTCTCGATATGAGCGGCGTGTGCTTTGATGTTTTCACGCCCCAGGAGGACTGCTTCACAAAACACACATACACTCGCTATAAATGGGATGTCGATATATCATTGGCAACCGCTGAGGGCTTGAATAACATGCTGTTGAGCCACAGCCCTTCTCCAACCTCGAAAGACGGATTGCAGAGACTATTTGATCTCATCAGTCACCAAACGCCTGATGCTTCAATCATCGAGGTAAACATGGACGATCAAAGCTCATCATGCAGGTGGCTTGGTACTCAGCCGAACAGGCCTCATGCCGCGTACACCCGCTTTACAGGCAGCGAGGCTGTGTTGGCTATGATGCAGGGTAGATACGCCAACTGTGTCAACACAGAGTTTCAGGCTCTCGCGGCTCTTACCCGCAGCGATGCTCTTCGAGGGAACAACGACTTTGCCATTCTGACGGTCGGTGAACGGGTTGCAGAGGACAAAGCCATTCCCCTGCTTGCAAACATTCTGTCGACGCTTAAAGAAGAGGGCCAGCTGCTAGTTACTGACCTCGATCAGGCCACTGCAAACAGAGTTAAGGAGGTCCTTGAAGAAGCTGGCTGCTCCAGCATTAAAGACCTGGCGCCATCACTATCCCGAGGAGCCATTCTTGCCTCGCCGAAGCAGGTCGAGGGGTTCCGAAACCGAACAGACATTACCTGCTTGCATCTTGCCGCCGACAAGTCCCATTCAGAGAGCATACTGACTGGGCTTGAGAGTTCTGGATGGAACCTACGATCCACAAGCTCGACTGAAACGATTCGACAAGGAACCCATGTCCTAATTCTTGACGAACTATACACTACCATCACTGCAACGATTTCTCGTCAACAACTTTCAATGATTCAAGAACTGATCAAGAAAGAATGCGATATCCTCTGGGTCACGACTGGGGCACAGATGAACATCACCAACCCAGATCGAGCTGCCACAACAGGCTTTCTGCGCACACTCAGGATGGAAGAGGTCCATCTACGTATCATAGCTTTAGATGTGGAATATCCTGGAGGTAACGAGACTATTCCTGCTATTGAGACATGTCTCAGGTTATTGGTCAACGCAGATGGCAAATTCAGGCGTGAAAGCGAATTCGTTGAGCAACAAGGCCTGATCCACACGCCTCGGCTCGCGGTCGACGACGAGTTTGAGGTGGCGAAGTTCGATCATCTGAAAGGTCGACAGCCTGAGATGCTGCATTTGCGAGGTGATACTTGCCTGCAGCTTCCAATGGACGTGGGTTCGAACACGTCACTCTGCAGAAAGGTGGAATTTCCATCGATCCTGCAGCAAGATCAGGTAGAGGTGGAAATCTTTGCCACGGAGTTACCACCGAGAGTACAATGCCTGCAATCTACAGCGTGGTCAGGGGCAGCGGGGATCATTACGGCGCTTGGAAGCGAGGTTATCGGCTTGAAGGTTGGGCAGCGAGTGGCCCTCAGTCATGATGGCAGTATGCTGAACCGAGTGTGTCTCCCCTCTGCTTCTGTTCAGAGGATCCCGGACGAGCTGTCGTTTGCATCAGCTGCTAGCCTTTCTGGAACGTGGTTCACAGCGCTATATGGGTTAAAGAGGCTGGCGAATCTTCAAAAAGGCCATCGTGTGCTGATCTATTCGAATGGTAGCCTGCGAGACTTGGCAGCCATAAAGGTTGCCCTGCATCTGGGCGCTGAGGTAACTCCATGAGACGTTTTCCTGCATGAACATGAGGCTGGACTAACAAGTCACAGGTTTACGTTGGAATTTCTAACGAAGATGGACATACCTTGCTCCAGGACGAGGTCCCGATACCACCCAGCCGAATCATAGCATTTGACCGTGAGGGTTCAAGTGCCAACCCCCTTCAATCGGCTGGAGAAGTCATGTTTGACGTTGCTTTTGGCTCTTTCTCGGAGATCCATCTAGTTATGGCGTGGAAACATGTAGCTGAAGATGGTACCCTTGTTTTGACCGAGCGGACCGAGAACTCGACGCAAGTCACACTTTCCTTGGAGCCTTTCACACGAGGGGCCTGTTTCAGGGTTCTGAACGCTCAAAATATACCGAAAGATACCCTCATCCTTAATCAGTGAGTTATATAAACCAAAGATGCCGCAATAGCACCTTGCTTACATCTGTCAGGCTATTAACAGAAAAACTTGGGCTCTTAAGCGTGGACAGTAGCCTATCGTCACTCTCTCCGAAAGTATTTGGTTATGATCAAATCGAAAACGCCGTGCGATGGATGAAAGCCGAAAAGTTCGCGCGGGCGATCCTATCTCGCATTCCGGGCCAGGACGTCATGGTCCAAGTACGTGCTGCCCTTCTATCCTATTGCTATTGCATGTGGCTGACCTGTCCGCCAACAGATACAACCAGACCCCCGGAGCATCAAATTCGCGGAACATGCATGCTACCTCCTGATAGGCGGCCTCAGGGGCCTTTGTGGGAGCATTGCTATTGATTGGGCGAGACTCGGAGCGAAGCATCTTGCCGTAATGTCGCGCAGCGGCTACGATGACGAGACCTCGCAAAGGGTCTTGCGAGAGGTCGAGGGTATGGGCTGCCATATTGATCTTCTACAAGGGGATATAACCATACTGGATGATGTCCGGCGGGTTCTCTCTGAAACGAGCGTTCCAATTCGCGGTATCTTACAGGGCTCGATGGTCCTTCGAGACCGACCTTTTCCGGCCATGACTATCGAAGAGTTTCACCAAGCAGCAGGATGCAAAATCACGGGGACCTGGAACATTCACAACGCATCACAGGACTTGGGCCTCGATCTGGACTTCTTTACCCTCCTCTCAAGCATTGCTAGCGTTCTAGGAGGGATGGCACAAGCCAACTACGCTGCAGGTTGCTCGTTCCTTGATGCGTTTGCTGCCTACCGCCGGGGCCTCGGCCTTCCAGCGTTCAGCGTCAACCTTGGCATCATCGGCGAGGTAGGCTACATGTCACGGGATGAGGCATTGCTCGAAAGGCATATCGGATCCGTTACAACCAGTATCGACGAAGACTTGATGAGACAAATCATACGATACACTCTTCTCCAGCAGAGCGAAGAACCAGTCAGCCACTCGGCCACGTCAAACATTGTCACAGGCATCGCGGTACCGCAGTCCGGCGACTCCTACCTCCGCTTGGACAAGCGGTTTTCGCACCTCTTCGTAGGTGGCGACGCTCAACCTTGGGAGACCGAAGGCGGCGCGACAAGGGATACCGCCCATCAGGCCAGGGAGCTCAAGGCCCTGCTTGCGACGCAACCAAAAACAGCAGATCGTGGGGTGGTGTTGGAACTCGCCATTGCGGTGGTCAGCGATTACATTACACATGCAATGCACTTGAGCGAGCCTGTCGAGCCAGAACGATCACTAGCTATGTATGGAATCGATTCATTGGCGGCTGTGGCTTTCAGGAACTGGGCGAGAATGGAGCTGGGCGCTGGGTTGTCTACAGGGGATGTGACTACGGCGCCGTCGCTGGTCGCGCTATGTGAGAGGATAGTGGACGGCTACAAGGAGTAGATATGATATCTCAACATCCCATGCCCTCTGAGGCGATGATATTCGTCGCCATATGGGCACAACGCAATGCTTCCTGTTGCTGAGTGCCAGTGACATCAGGAGCCTCTCCCGTAGCATTCACTATCAAGACTGTCCTCGTGAGAAGTAGAACCCGAGCTCCACAAGCCCCTGAAACAGGACTAACCCCGCCCTAACTCGACGCTATCACCACATAACCAGATCATCGATCCACATAACGGCAGCCAGAGCGCCATTATCCTGCCGAAAATCCAAATTGCTCTGGCGGAGCAGCTACTGAACATACAAGTAGGCATTTCCCAACCCCTGTCGACATCAACCATTGTACAGTCTGCGTGGCTTAGCTGGTCAGAGCGTCGGTCTCATATTGATTAATATGACTGGATCATCAGATCTAGATATCCGAAGATCATGAGTTCGATCCTCATCGCGGACACAGGTTTTGCTCGCTGTGGTTGATTGAAGATGCACATCATGTCTTTGTTTTTTTGTTCGCTGGTGGTATTGCAAATAGGATAGCCCCGAATCCAGTATTCATGCATTGACCTGTACGACTGCGGACATGCCGAGAGTCCGAGAGCCGGACACACCGACATTTCGGGTGCCGTGACCCAGTGCCTGGCCGGCTCACTGCCCAGCACAATGGACATGCCGAATACGCACCTATAGCAGCTTCCAATGGGCATTGGTCGGTGACACGTTAGATTCGCGGCCACTGATATCTTCGCAGCATGCTTGAATTGACCGTGCCATGGCGCCCTGGATGGTACCTGATCGACGCCCCTGACTCCGACATCGCGGAGACGGAGACATGCCAAAATATTCCAAACAAGGAACACGACGCCGCCTTAGGTTTCCTTGGGGTTTCGCGGTTGAGTTGAGTAATGATGGGGAGATAAATTGACGTCCATTACGTTGGCGAAACCCTTCACGTCCAATCGAAACGGGAATAAATCACAGCCTGGATGAAGCCAATGTTACTTAGGTAATGTTGTACAAAATCACTGCTTGGCGTTTGCTCATCTTCCAATTTTGATCTCGATTTGCGCTCAGATGTGATTCTTGGGAAAGCAGTATAAGAAGATCGTATTCGAAACAGAAAAATGGCAGGCATCGGCAAGTCAAGTGGCAGCAGACAGCGGTCATTGCAGTCCGGAACAGCTCCCATCAAAGCAACACCTTATATCGCGTCCGCCTCGCTTCCTAACCAACCAGACACATGTCAGTCAGATTGATGCATCTCTCGACACCTCGTGAAGCCACTGTCCCTCCATTAAAGGGGCCGAATCTACGTTGAGAAATTTGGCCACTAGACTGAAGCTTCAAAATGGCAATGCACGTCTATGTTGGCGGAGCATGTCCCTGGCTGGATGACCACATCAAGTCGTTCATTCGGCGCCATGTTCCAGACGCCATCTTTGTCAGCGATCTCAACGCCATACCAAAGGACGCATCGGCCGTTTACCAGTTCTGCGATGGCTGGGAGCTCAACGAGAACTTCGCGGTTCTCAACGCTGCAGCCAACGGCCTGATCAACGCGTACCCCAGCAGTGATGCCCTCGCTCGGAAGGATTACATGGCTCGAGTCATCGAGTGCTGGACGGCAAAGAGACCTGACAGCATCTTGAAGACCAATTCGCCGGCCACGGTGCGGCTTTCTCTCGATTACGCCGAGTACGTCGATGACGCCCTGGCGGCGACAGACGATTTGATGCTGCTGTACTCACTGGAGGATAATCTCAATAAAGAGCCGTCTGATCGGGAGTGGTGGATCCTCAAGCCAGCCCTCGTAGACTGCGGCGCCGGCATCCGCATCTTCAGCACGGAAGAGGAACTCGCCAGCAACCTCGAGCTTGCTGAGGACGAAGATGACGACGAAGACACGGACTCCGTCACAGAAAAGTCCGAGCCTACGTCCGACCTCGAAGACGGCATCAACCCGAAAGACTTCCTCCCAACGCTCTCCACACCCGGCCTCAACGCTCTCGATGCACTGGTCACGACAACCTCATCACTAGCCATTGACCCGCGCCCGAAGAAGAAGCAGCAGTACGTCTTCAAAGCCGACGGACGCATCCCATCAGCTCAGATGCGGGAGTTTGTCGCCCAGCGCTACATAGTCTCCATTCCACCGCTCGAGAAACGCAAATGGCACGCCCGGGCCTACGTCCTCTCCGTCGGCCGCCTCAAGGTCTACGTGTTCAGGGAGATGCTCGCGCTCCTGGCGGGCGAAGACTACGCGCCGCCGTGGCTGAACCCGAGCCTGCGCGCATCCCTGACCAACACGGGGCTACAAGAAGACGAAGACATCTTGAGCAAAGAGTCGATGCGCAATCTTTGGGCTGCGCCGGACGATCTCTTGCCTGGTGACTGGAAGAACGAACTGTTCAGGCAGGTCTGTGAGGTTTCGGCAGAGCTCTTCAGAGGGGCGGTGCACACGATGGCTGATAAGTTTACGACGATGAACAAATGCTTTGAGCTGTTCGCGCTGGATTTCCTCGTTGACACGAATGGGAAGGCTTGGTTGTTGGAGGTGAATGAGACACCAGCATTCTATGAACAAGGTGTCGCTGGGTCCATGGCCCTCAACCTGATGGAGTCGGTCATTGGTGTAACGCTGGAGCACATGGGGATGGCGATTGGCGAAGACGAGATGAGCAAGACGTCGAAGGCGCGGATGGTGCAGGTGTTGGACGAGACGGACAGGCTGGCGAAGAGCAACATTACTGAGATCCTACCCGAATAGACGTGGACGATACAAGAGGGTAGAAGAGACCCGGCGCCCGCCTGACAATGACGACAGCTCTAAGCCACCACAACAGCCTCGAAAAATGATAGTAGCCGACCGCTCGCGACCGCCTTTTTTTTTTTGTATAACCTCACGTCAGCATGCGGATGCTTAGTCCCATGCAGCGTTGTGGCAATGGGCTTTGTGTGCCTGGCCTCGCAAGACTGCGTCGGCTACTAATGATCGGGTCGTCTTTCCTGCTGATTTAGAACATCAGGGGACAGCCTTCCAAATGTCATCATGTAGGATGCTTCAGGTAATGTAAGGTAGCAGTCTGAGTCGAAGTGAATCATCACTGTACACAGCAGGTCACTCGTCAGAACCCAGATAGCCTTCACTTCGGACTCAGTGAAGGTTGCGACTGGACCTTGGGTGCTGAATAAGTGCCTATCTGATTGCTGCGGCCTCAAATCCGTGATTGGCTGAGGGCCATATAGCGAAAGCTGTGGCTTGCTTGCGTATCGCCAGGGGACTGTCGGTAAAATGCCAGACAGGGTCCGGTTGGCGGCGTAGGCTTCTACTGCGGGCGCGGCCTGTCTTGCATGCATGGCAGACCGGGACAATCCTCTATGAAGGACGACATGGCATCGCCTACCGGACATGGAGGTAGTACGCTTGGTATCTCCGAATGCGCCTATATGAATCCTTCGACGAACCAGCTTTCATTCAATTCATCAACATTTACGATCTTCATACCATCTCCAGCGCGTCATCCCCAGCTATCGAATACATCGATATTCAAACCAAGGCTGTATCGTTGAAGACAAGTCGGATCAATCATAGAAATCCACGAGTTAAAGCCATGACTACACTTCGCAGAAGTACATTTCTTCCGTACAAAGCTACTTTGACTGAGGAGAACCTCCCCGATCAGTCTGGCAAGGTAGGCTTCTGACTCTACTCGGTATTTCCTTTTGCCAATGAAACAGGTCTTCATTGTCACCGGCGGCAACAGTGGCGTTGGGAAAGAATTGGTCAAAATCCTCTACCAGCACAATGCTCGAGTCTGGATAGCGACACGCTCCAAGGAGCGCACCGATGAGGCCATTGCCGAGATTAAGAAGGCTCACCCCAAGTCTCAAGGCCAGCTCCTCTTCCTCAAGCTTGTGCTTGACGACCTTACGACGATCAAGCAGTCAGCATCTCAGTTTACCTCTCAAGAAACGCGTCTCGATGTCATCTGGAACAATGCAGGCGTCATGCTACCAGCGGAAGGCTCCAAGACCGCCCAGGGCTTTGAGTTGCAGCTCGGTGTCAACTCGCTGGCTCACTTCCTGTTCATCAAGTTCTTGACGCCGCTACTTCAAGAGACTGCCAAAACTGCACCACCGCGAAGTGTCCGTATTGTATGGGTGTCCTCCATGTCAGCTGACTTCGCACCCAAGCCGGCCATTGACTTTGGCAACATGGACTATCGCAAGGAAGAGGACAACATGACGAAATATAATCGGTCGAAAGTTGGCAACTTGATCCATGCCGCTGAGTTTGACAGACGATTTCCGGAGAGCAACATTGTCAGTGTGGTAAGTCCATAACCTCACTCTGCAACGCGTCTATCATCGTCTTCTGACAGTACCATCAAGTCCTTGAATCCAGGACTCTTGAAGACCAACCTACAGCGGAACTTTGGTGCCGCTCAAAAGTTCCAGGTTGTAAGTTATACCTTGACCAGGCCTCTCAGTCCTCCGTCTGCTCATCTATGCCTGTTGTTTTCTTTTGTAAACAACAAGCTGGAGGCGCATAATTTCTCGACATCGTCCGCAGTCCCGGATCTCTGTTGAACGCGATTCTCTTGCAATCATATATCATTGGCTGACCTTTAATAGAAACTCATGGGAAAGCCTGCCAAGTATGGAGCGTACACTGAATTGTTTGCGGGCCTTGACTCTTCAATCACGTCCAAGGACAAGTGGAGTAAGTGGTGAACAGTGTGATACTCCTTGCAATCACAGCTCTCTTGATGCTGACTGTTATCAGTCACTCCATTCGGGAGGCGAGAGGAGCCCCGAGCGGACATCGTCGAACCTGAGCTGGGGAAAAGGTACTGGGACTGGAGCGAGGATCAGGTCAGGTCCTTTCTCTAGCCCGAAGCCTGAAAGGAAGCAGGCCAAGTATGAAGAATAGGTGAGGGCGATGAGCTGTTAAGAGATGACAATCAAGTAATTTTTACGCACATTTTCAGGAAAGTTATCAGGCTTTCTATGGTTGCCCGGAGCCTAGTTGCTCGGCGTGGTCAGTAATTTTTGTACTATTCTGTTATTTGAACATCCCAATACCGTGAAGTATTTGACCGTGTTCAAGAACCGCGTATTGACAATAGACTGAAAGACCGAAGTGTTTCTATCGCCTGTAGCACCTCCCCCCTACATCACAACTCCAAAACTAGCAAAACTCATTGGCGCCGTGTAACGCCATGTCTGATGTTCCGAACCAGGGAATCGAACCCTGAGCCTGACGGTGAGAGCGTCAAATGTTAGCCATTACACCAGTTCGGATTGGTGTGTGGCAGACGTGGACTGCTAGTTCACAAAGTGTGGACACGGGTATGGAGCTGTGGTGGGGGTGAACCTTGCCTGTGCTGGCGTATCAAGTTTCTGCCCATCCGTTATGTCAAGGTATGAAACTCATGTCAGGCAATCGACTGAACAGTGTTGAGATCAGAGCGCAAGGCAGTGAATCAAATTATGAGACGTGGGTTCATGCTCCCACATGCATGTGAGAGAGTGAGCAAGTCCAAGCTACAGCTTGACTGAATATTCTCTCTCGAATTACAAATGATGGTTTTCGGAACAGACGACGTCGTTCAATACGAAACTAATCACAAGCCACCTTGCTTCGACGGCGTCCACGGCCAATGCCTTCGTAATGCAATAACTTATGTACCTGATTAATCACGCACGCCTCAAACAAGTGTAGAGACATGCCGTAGATCCTGACTTGATTTTGGTCTCTTGGTGACCGAATGCATTCCTATTGATAGACACAAAAGCCAGCATCGACCGTGAGGCATCACAGACAGAACTTTCATCAACCGAGCTACCGAAGGTCGAGGCTTTGAGAGGCAGTGAAGAGTCTTGGCAGTTCCGGCAGTTGCAGCTCAGACTTGGCCTTGATGTTCCCTTTAACCATAGTAGGAAGGAGCCGGCGATCTCCCCATGGGTAAGACATCGGTGCTACATGGAACGCAGATAATCTCATCGCAACCTTAGATACCTGAGCACCAGCTAGCCATTCGGAGTAATTTCGCCAAAGAGAAGGTCAATCGCCACTGAGCCAATAATACCACAATGATACAGGATGTATGCCGTACAGACAGCGATTCTGTTGCAATGCCGGCGGGGTGCCATGCCAAGATGATTCGACATTGTGGGCTACGCCCATTCGGGCAGCTCGGCCAGGTACCCGCTGAGAAACGCAACGTGATCTGCGCCGCCGAATGATCTCCTGCCCTATACTAACTACTTCCCCGCGGACAGTGACACGCTCGCAAAGCGGCAGTTCCCATCTTTGCATGAGCACGTTTTCAGGTCCGTTGCACTTTAGGCAGCTGGAGGCATTCAGCTGAACTGCACGTCAACCTTCACCTCAATGGCGCACATCACTGCCTTTGTGACAATATCGGGAAGGAGGATCTTCGAACGGGATGTTGATGGGTAATAAATAAGGCTTGACTACCGTCGGGTACTCCCGAATACCCTTGAAACTTGTTACTCGCACCATTGCTGGTCTGAACTCCTCTATCTCTGGGACAGCCCTGTATCATCGCCATTGCTATGCATCTCCAAACCGCCCTTGCCGTTTTGGCTTCTGCTGCTCACCTTGCCTCTGCTGCTCCCGCTGCTGAGAGCAACAAGCAGAATGCTCCTCTGAGGCTCATCAAGACTTCTGAAGAAGATCCCGGTCGATGGGTGACTGAAGAAGAGAAGGCGAAGTTGGTGCTCGGCTCCAAGCGCATCAACTTCATCGACATCACCGACATCCAGGTACGAGAAACAATGCCAACATTTGAAAGGCTTGAATTGACCCTGGTAGGATGAGGCTGTGCTCTCCGTTCTCTCGACGCCTCCTTCGGAATCTTCCCTCGAGGCCCGTCAGGTCAGGTACCCGACGACCTTGACGCACGTTGCTGAAGCCAATGCCTTGATTGCCGGAGTTTCCAACACTAGGCCCCAGAGCTGGCTTCAGACTTTGACCAAGTAAGACCATGACTTGGTTTTCTGCGTGCTTTGATCCGATACATCGTTACTCACAGACCAAAGCTTCCAAAACCGCCACTACCAGTCGACATATGGCACCCAAGCCAGCACCTGGCTCTTCAACCAGGTCACAACGGTTGCGGCCGCCAACCCAGCTATCACTGTTCGTCGCTTTACGCACAGCTTCAACCAGCCGTCAATCATTGCCCGCATCCCGGGCACCAGCCCCAACCTCGGTAAGTCACTTGACTGCATGACTTCTCACAAGCACTTACATCATGTAGTGATCGTTGGGGCGCACTACGACTCGACTGCTGGGTCCAGCACTGCCCGCGCCCCTGGAGCTGATGACAACGGCACGGGTAGCGTCAACACCCTCGAGGCGCTTCGCATCCTTGCCAACTCCGGCTTCAAGCCCAAGAACACCCTCGAGTTCCACTGGTATGGTGGTGAGGAGGGTGGTCTTCTCGGATCGCAAGCAGTCTTCCGCAACTATGCCTCCACCGGCGCCACCGTCCTGGCCATGCTCAACCAGGACATGACCGGCTACTCGCCCGGCGGCCGCCCTGTCGTCTTCAGCGACTATGTCGATGCCTCGTTGAGCTCCTATGTTACCCTCATCGCCCGCCAGTACACTGGCCTGACTACTGGTACCTCTCGCTGCGGCTACGGCTGCTCTGACCACGCCAGCGCTCGTGCTGCCGGTTTCCGTAAGTTCAACGTGCGCTGTTTCAGGAATATTGATTTTGACGCTTTGCAGCCGCGGCCTTCGTCGCTTCGGAGCCATTCGCCTCCTCCAACCCCAACATCCACTCTTCGCGCGATGTGAGTCTCCAATCTGTCCACGATATTCGTTCTGTCTTGGATCTAATGCTTGATATAGACCTATGCAAGCATCCAGTGGGCCTCTGTCCTTCGCCACTCCAAGTTCACCGTCGGTTTCCTCGTTGAGGCCTCATACCTTTGAATGGGATATGGACTGGACCTGGCCGTTGAACATGGATGGTTCCGTTCAACTTGTAGGCTTACTCGGTTCCTAGAGAAACGATTCGAGGTAGAGTCAAATGAGAACTTCTGCATTACCACAAATCCTTATGAAGCCTCGTTCAAGTTGTACCACGTTTTTGATATCCCATTGTGCCTCACAGTGTGCTCGAACTCCCCTTGTAGGATCACAGTAAAACACCAAAGATCAGATTGAAACACTGTTATGTCCAGTGTTGGCTGCCAAATCAGGCGGCGCTTGGTAAGACACCAGATCCTGATAAGATGGTACTCCACTCATGTTATCTCGCAACTGACGACCCTGGCACGTGGGACTTCGCGATCCCTCCTTTCAACAGAGGCAATTCATTTCTACTCGTAGACGTTCACTCGGCTCATTCACTCACCCACCCTGAGGCGTGTCCCGTGACGCCAATGACCGTGAGGCCAGATGCCTGTACATGAACATACAAAACGCAAAACATACAACACCGGGGATTCGCTAGTGGTCACCCACCTAACTACTAGTCCGGCCCTTACTAGTTTATCGCTGGGAGAGCGGACGGGATCCCGAGTTTTCCAGTAGGTATGGTCGTATGTGTTAGGTCTGGGTTGAAAGGGTGTTTAAGAGGGGTCTGGTAGATTCACTCTAAAGGGGATTATCATGACTCTGGTGCCGACATCGCATGATAACGCAACAAGCATGAAAATGTATTGATCTAAGGCCAAAGCCTGGCTGCAGCTTCATCTTACATGCTAGAGCTACCATAGGCGTGTCTAAGTTGCGCTGAGTACGGTATAAGAAGGATGTGCATGGCAATTTGTACTTTTAGGGGGTTCTGCCACAGGTACCATCACCCCCTTTTAGTTCACGGAAGCTTGTGAAAGTCCCTGAATGATGTTCCCGCCGTCAAATAATCCACCATTTGCGGCAATTGCACGGCACAGAGACTTCCCACGTTCGATAACGTTGGCATCACATTCCAAGTTCGACTGCTCGATACAGCTTAAGGATCCGCCGCCTGGCTACGAGTCAGCCGCATGTTGCTACCATATTTCTTGCATCATTTGACTTACAATCATTACCACCGGGGACACAACGGCCGGTCGCGCCAGACTGACTGGTGCAGGTGTCCTGCTTCAAGTTGGTGTTGGCAACACAGCAAGCGCCAGAAGGAACAGGCCGATTAGCATTCTGCCGTTGAACGAGAGCACTGCCGGATACGTTGATGTCGGTGACACGAGCGCAGGCCACGGTGGCCAAGCCTAGTAGAGCGGTGGCGAGAGAGAAGCGCATTTTCAGTGTGGACCGGTGGTGCGTAATGTTTCGAAAAATGGAGCTGATAAGGAGTGAGAAAGGCTGACAACAGTGCTGATAATACCGACCAGCGGAAGACGAATAGAATGCAGTACAGAAGGGTGAATAATGAGTTGCGGGGTGAAGCTATTGAGCTGCGACGAGCAGCTCGAATATTTATCCTAAATCGAGAATTGGTAATCCCAACTCTTGTCGTCGTTGTCGCGCGTCAGTGAGCTGACAAGAGGGACCAGCCGATTGAGTATCAGGATGAGACGAGACGAACGTGGGTTGGGTCACCGGACTGGGCGCAAGGGGTCAGTCCCATGCGTCAGGTTCGAGTGTCAAAAGTCGAAACACCCCCATGAAGATCCATTTTGAGACGCTCTCAAGCGATGGCAACATAGGGTTAGGAGCCATTTACGGCCTACAACACAATGCAAAGACATTTTAGGTTGGTCTGGTCCTTTTTTTGGATGACAATAATTGGTTGATGTCAAACACCCGCTGCAGAGACACTACGCCAATGCCCTCAAGGCGTATCCTCCTTGAAGCAAAAGAATGCATGATGAAATGCTCGCACAACTTTTAGGCATCTTGACAGCCTAGCAGGAAACAGGACTTCACGCGCCTAATCTCAATCTCGAATCAACTGTTTTCTCCCCTAGTCGATTGGCAAGCAACCTTGACAGCAAATACCGTTCCCGATTCAAAATCATTCCGAGGGCGGCAGTGATAGTCCTGGATGTGCTTGTAAGGAGGAAAGACTTGATCATCCAGTTTTGGGGGAGAGTCGCCACCTGCTCGTGAAAATCACCTGCAGACAGCCGTATTTTGACTACTGGGCTTCTTCGTCAATACGTGGTTTAGAGCAGATGAAGAGGTCTTCCGCAAGGTCCGCAGGCAATTAGAATAAAGGTTGATGAGCCACTCAATTAAATCGGGTGTAGAATCCCAAGACTTCAATGCATGCTCCAAGGGTGATCCATGATGTACATCAAAGTGCTGAGATGATAATAACCTCTCGTCTGAGAGCGATTTAGATCAACATGTCGTGAGAGGAAACCTTTAGAAGATACATGTGTTATTTGGACCGTGATTACCGTTCCAACTTTGTCGTCTCGATACAGGTTATGAAGTTCGGAACCTATAACTCTCTTCTCTGCCCAGCGGCATTGCCGTTCACAGAAAGGAATGACTGTCTCAAAGCGGTAGTGGCTACTCTGTCACATGGCAACCTCGTGCGTGTATGTTTTTTGAGATATATGTATACTCAATGTGAAAGACAGGGCCAAGTCATTCACTCATATAGGCTCCTTCTTGAAGATACGGAGTTGTGGACTACTTCTCTATGTGATCGGTCGGTGAAGATTCGCTAATCTGTGACGCCCTCTGAGCTCGGCACTTGGATGCCAAAGAATTCTCGCAACGAGGGAACGAATAATTAAGCTCTATTAGTGGCCAGAATGAATGACGTCTTCTGTCACATTGCGGCCCGTTGACTCTCCTGCGCAAGAGCCCCTCGGTATGTTCGGCACCTTTTCTGACTTTTTACGATCAAATAGCGGGCAGTCCGCTGCCGGTCTTATGGTTTGCATGGGTCCTGACATCAGGCCAACAGCTGGAATCGCCAATAATGAATGTAAGTACTCTTCAATTACCATATCGGCCAAGTCAAGTGGAAACAATACCTATAACGATTTTCATGATGTACTGTGGCTATGAGGTTATTTGTTGCGCATGCCCCGCTTGTTTACCAAGGAAGTGGCCGCATTGGGACTGGAGATGGCCTCAGGTCATCATCAGCTTCTCAAGTAGGGGCGTGGTACAACAATGCGAGGCGAGCTTATCAGGGTCATGAAGGCTTCCTCTAGCGACATCACATGCTCTCGGTGTGGCAAGCGAACCAAGCGCCCAATGGACTGTTAAGATGGGCCGTCCATGCCAAGAGCATTCACATACTGGCCAGCAGCAGCCAACAGGTCAACGGCGCTGGTTGACGCTGCTGCTCAGGGCATCCCCGCCGAAAGTTCACTGCGCCCATACCACGAAGTACTCTGTGCGAAAAGGCAGTGTGGAGCGGCCAGCGGCCAGCTCACACGAAGACTCACACACATCAGAGTCCAGGCCACGCACGAGCTGAGCACCCTGAGCTTGAGCACCCCGACCTGCCCGAGCATCCTGAGCCTGGACACCCTGAGGCGCGAGCTGCTCAGCATCATCCCCCGTTCCCCGCTCCATCATGTCGTCACAACGATCACGCTCCGTTGGCCATGTCTGCCATGTCATCACAATCACAGAAATGCCCAGAATGGTGAGGTGCAGGCTGTGGTGATCTTGTTTGAATCCAGGCATCACAGCCGGTGTCTCCCCTCCCCCTATTTGACCGTTAAATGGGCCGCGCAAGCCGCAACCCCCGCCAGCCCCAGGCCCAGACCTGTGGTGGCTGCACGAGAAAGTGCGCCGTCCCGATGTGGCACCGTTTAGAGCTGTGGCTGGTGACGTCGCTGGGGGCGCATCGCTCCGTTTTCACGACTGGCGTTCCCCCTTTCACCCTCAACCCCTGCGCCCTGCCCTTTGGAACCCCCCCTGGTCTTGTTGGAGACTGGACTCGGACTTCGGTCTTGGAGTCGTATTGTCTATCCCCATTCCCGGACCAATTGCTCCAGTGCAATTTCCAGGTGGTCATCCCATTGTTGTTCTGTCGTCTCATCCGTCCCTCCTCGGTCTGTCCTGGGCTTCTGTGAGGCGCCTCTGTGCCATCGCCTCAAGGGCCCCCTTTTCCTAGATGCTTCGCTCTGTGCCAGGACGCCAATTCTGACCTTGACCTTGGCTCGATGCTTAACTATTGTCGTTGAACGGTCGGATACCACCTCACCACGCTGACACCGGCTCGCGAGTCAGTCCCAGCCCTGCGAGCAACGTCGAGAGAAGCTCACCCCAAGCCCAATACCACAGCCTGTTATGATCACTTTCCCTTCCCGCCCCCCGTCACCCGAACCCCGGTGCAACACCAGATCGAATCGCACAGGTCTCCTGTCCCCGCCCGAGGCGATAAGGAGTAGACACGGTAACATCCCGTCCCAGCTCCAGGCTCACCCCCCCTGTGCCCACCCGCTGTCAAGCCCCCTCCAGGTGCTCCCCCAAATTCGCAAAGTGCAAGAAAAACCTGTTTTTTGTCTGCCCACCCCCGATGTGATCGAATGCGGCTCCCGACGACTGCGTAACCTCGCCCCGGAAGTCCAGACCTGCCTGCCGGGAACGAGGGCTCTACCTACCAGTGGGAACTATGACTGTGAGGTAACCGCTGGCGATGACCATTCACAGCAGTGCACCAGTCCCCTCATCACGGCGATTGGGCTCACAGGAGAATGCCTACGGATTGGGCAGATTCTCTCCTTCTCTCTCCCTCTCTCTCTCACCCGACGCGGGGCAAGCCACGCCGTCAAGCACGAGAATGCACGTCTCGACCGATGACGCTTGTCACGAGGGGTGAATCGCGGGACCTTGCATTTTCTGAATTTTTTTTTATTTTCTTTCCGTCGGGTCTTTCGCTGTCCCTTCCCAAAAACAAGAATGGTTCATGAAGAGGAACCAGGGGCCGCGTGTTCCATAATCGGTGAAGTACTATTACACAAACTGATGCGTTCCGACTTGCCTTTTTCCCTTGATCGGAGCAAATCATGTATGACGAGATACCGCTTTGAAAAAGATAAGATTGGAAAAAAGGGAACCGCTGAAGAAGTAATCCGTCGCAATTCGGGTACAAATGAAATTCGTAATACGCCTTGTTTTTCGGTCCGGGGGAGAAGGGCGTTTCGTAGCTCGTGGCTAACCACTATTAATCCATGTCGCTGTCCTCGGTCAGTGTTCATTGTCTCTTTTCACGTGGGGTGATGGTAATAGAAATCGTTCACAACACAAGGTGAAAGGAGTGAGACAGAGCTAGAGGCGAACGCCGCCGACGGTTGTATGACGCTTGCCAATCCCGCCCGCGCTGCCTTGATGTCGCGCATTGTTCGACAGGCGACGGCGCCCAGCTCTGACAGGCGGTGAATGCGTCCGCTCTGCCCTCCCCTGGGAATTCGGACGATGGGCGGCCGCTAAGATTTAGCTGACGCCACGCTCTGACCGTGACGCGCGAGTCGGAACCCCGGCCGCGTGGGCGATTCACAGCCAAAGCCCGGCCCAGCGAGTCGTATGCTCAGTGTACTGGCGCGCCGAAGGCACATGCGCCCCAGCTGTCGTGGCAGGCAGGGAATCGCAAGGGAATAAGGGAAATAGAGGGAAAAACGGGGAATAGGGGGTACTCACAGCAAAGCAAGAGTCAGATCACCGTGGATCCTCGCCTTGAGTTCAATCTGAATCTCGAGGTTGAGGTCTAGCCTCAGCTTGAGGGGGTCCTTGCCGCCGCCACCGCCGCCCTGCTGCTGCTGCATCTGCTGTTGTTGCATCTGCTGCTGCTGCATCATCTGCTGCTGGCGGTACGCGTCCTCGCCGCCCTGGTTGCGGCCGCGGCGCGACATTTGCTTGTTCTTCGCGTCCCGGTCGTCATTCATCCACGACAGCTGCGAGCGGCCCTTGGTTGGCCTCTGCGCGGTGCGACTCTTGGGCTTCTCCTCCTCCTCCTCCTCCTCTTCGGACTCGGACTCGGAGTAATCGTCAGAGTCAGAGTAGTCGTCAGAACCCGATTCGTCTTCCGAGTAATCATCCGAGTCCTCCTCGGACTCGGGCTCAGGCTCGGGCTGCTTCTTCTTGGTCTTCTTGGGCGCCTCCTTCTTCTCCTTCTTGGACTTGGCCTCGGGCGCTGCCTCCTCGGCATCGTCCTCAACCTCTTGTACCCTGTCCTCGGGCTTGATGTCTTCAGCCTTATCCTTGGTCTCCTCTGCCTTGTCCTCGGGCTTCGCCTCATCACTGGCGGCGTCTACCTTGTCCTCAGGCTTGGCTTGTTCCTGAGCAGCCTCGGGCTTGGTCTCCTCAGCCTTCTTCTCAGCGTCTTCGGCAGGCTTGTCGTCCTTCGTCTCGTCGACCTTCTTCTCGGCCTCCTCGGGCTTAGCTACCTCAGGCTTGGTCTCTTCAGGCTTGGCCTCTTCAGGCTTGGCCTCCTCCGCCGCCGGCGCTGGCTCAGCCGGCTTGTCGTCCTTCTTCTCAACGGGGCTGGCTTGCTTCTTCTGCGCATCGGGCTTCTTCCTTCCTGCCTGGCCTTGCGCCTGCTTCGGCGCCTTCTGGGCCTCGGGCTTGTTCTCGCCGGCAGCGCCGGGCTGTTGCTGGTCCTGCCTGTGGTCAGCCACCTCTTTGCGATACTACCGAGAACCTGTCCGAGCTTACCTTGGTGTCCATTGCGATGTGTGATGAGGCGAGGGGGGCGAATACGTGTGAGACGAGGTGCTGGTGTTCTCTAGTGTAAGACGTATGTGAAAGTCCAGAACAATGGGTAAGCTGGCACCATATGGGAAGCTCTGGCGTGAAGAACCCTTAAATCAGATCCCCAAAATCGTATTGATCCACGTCTTTCGAGAACAAGGCACTGCGACAAGCAGGAAAGCACGATTCTGGCTATCCGTGACGCAATATGGGGTGGCAGACGTGGGCGTTTCGCAGGCCTGCTGTTTCCTGTTCACCCCATTCTGTGATATCACTTGATACCAGCACGCCCCGCCGGACTGGAAAACGCCCAGTCTGTAAACAGGTTTCGGGGACAGAAAGGGAGGGGTCGAAGAAGACATGCAGGGTCTTGACAGCTCCGGCCGAGAAGGTCAGGGTGACGTCTTGCACGTCGAGCTCTCGAACGAGATATTGTGAAGCAACATGTCTGGTGTAAGCGGGATGACGTCGGAGTCAGGGTCGTACCCTTGTAGGACGAAGGTGGGTGGTGTGGTCTGGCCTCGAGCGGTCGAGAAGGGGGTAGAGGGGGTAGGGTGTGGGTAGTTCGGGCAACCATGCCGAGACAGGGATGATAGTCCAGCGCCTTGCCAGCATCGGGCTCGCGGATACGACGAATCCATATTTCTCTAAGGCTCTCGAAAGTAGTCTGACTGAGTGGCTGGCTTCTGCCACGGACCAGAAATTCAGGCTTGCGCACTCGCATCAGAGACGCAACGTTCGACATAGGCCCAGTGCAGCCATGGACATCATCGCGCTCCTCGCCATTGCCGCCATCCCCACAGTCATCGGCACCGGCCAGGCCATCTCGGCCCAAAAGAGAGAAAACGAAGCACAGAAGGAGAAGGTCAAGTTCGGTATCGGCGCCGACTTGACCATAGATGGCCACATGGAGGAAGCCAGCGGCGTGTTGATCGACGGCCAGGTACGGCAAGCCCCCGATGTTAGATGCCATCGAGGACGAACGACTGACGAGAGATCGTGACAGATGTTCCTGGATCACAGCAAAAGTCCCGTCAAGGGCTTCCCCTTTTCGGGTTGGTACTTCATGTATCCTGGCGAGGAGCAGCACATTGGTCTCGTCTCCATGACCTCAAACGACCCTCCCGCCATGGGCTGGATCTTTGTCGACGCGGACACGCGAGCCGTGCGATTTGGCGGTAGAAAGGATACCGTCGACCACGTTATAGGCCCCTGGCACTGGACGCCGAACGAGAAGTACGTCTCTCTCAGAGGAAGTGGTGATGGGTTCGCCGCAGTCAGAGCAGACGAGGAGGGCTCACGATGGGCCGTATACTGGGACCCTGACGGGTCACTCGCGCAGCAGACGCCTGTTGACCGTTATGTCCCAATAGGACTGAAGCGGCAGTTGGCACTTGGCATAAACAGCCAGTATGTCAGGGACTGACGGCCTAGAATGCGAAGCAGCAAGGAAAGCAGGGCATGCCGGAGCGAGAGGGGGGGGGAGTGTGCAGAGTACAACGGTCTCCAACGACCTTCAGGGCATGGCGTTATTGGGAACCAGGGCGTTTTGGTTTCTGGGGAGAGACAGGGTATCGACAGTCGTGTCCACGTTGCCATAGCTTGTTTGATGGCCCGAATAGACTAAGTTAAGCGTCATGGGCTCCATTGAAAAACCTCTGAGTTGGTGTGCTTGACCCTGGAGGAGGCAGACATGGTGCAGCAGATGTAAGAGGGAGGGTAAATGTGCATGAGAGGGAGGTGAGACAGACCTTCCGTTCTACGCCAACTACCCTTCATTGGCGAGGAGAGGCGTTGATCCGTAGACCCCCTAAGACCACTCCACAGACATGTCCACACCTCTTCCGCACCTCCCCCTGTTACCTGCCCCATCATCCTAATTTGGGGCGCTCTCGACGTCATACGGGGCCGGGATGTCAAGAGATTGTGACGAAATCCCGAGTGACATGAGGAAGGGAAGCAGGAATTCAGGGTCCAACATGATCTCATCCAGGAGGAGGGGCGCACCCATCCTGTTTTGTCCCATGCCTGAGGGTTGAGTATATGACTTGCGCCCCCCGTTTTGGTATCAGATAGCAAAGGATTGAGAAGAAACCAACTTACCATCAAAAATTACCCGTCCAACGTTCTTGAATTACCCATCTCACCTGCAAGTCTCCCATCACCACTATAACCCAACAACCACAATGTCGTCGCGAAGCAGAGATACCAAGTACGCCTCCGAGGACGAGGGCAGCGAGGAGGCGCCTCGCCAGCGCCGCTCACGCAAGGACAAGACCAAGTCGAAGCGCAAGAGCAAGCGCGGCGAATCTGAGCAGGGCGGCGGCGGTCCCCTTGGTGGACTTGGCGGCCTCGGTGGCCTTGATGGCGCCGGCGACACAGTATCAGGCCTCGCCAACGGCGCGACAGGTGCCCTCGGTGGCGTCGCCGGAGGTGCTCTGGGCGGCGGAGGCGGCGGTGGCGGCGACAAGAGCGACACGCTGCGGTTGCGTCTTGACCTGAACCTCGACATTGAGATTACGCTGAAGGCGCGAATCCACGGTGATCTGGAGCTTGCTCTCCTGTAAGTTATTCCCCACGGACCTCTTCCCCCCCCCCTGGCGTTTCTTACCCTTAGAACCCCTACCTTTTCCCCTTGCTTTTGATCTGCCACCCACTTCGTCATACGTACCCCATCTCCCAGTTACCGGCCATGTTCTTACCAGGTTTCTTCGCAAAAGGACGGGCTAGCTGTTCAAGCATCCACATCAAAAACGGTTCAGATGGGCTAATTCGGCTTTTTCCTTCTTCAGGAACTAAGAGAGGCGTTTGGATCAGCACGCTTCGCTGCCATGAGCATGAGAAACTGGTTTTATGCATCGAAACGGCGGGGTTGTATTTGTTTTGGGTTATTTGGGGATTTGATTTTCATTTGTGTCTTTACATGATCAGACCTTTTTTTTTTATCTTTTGTCTTGATCAAACGGAAGCGGGATATACGTACAGTGATGTGCGATACGATACACCACCAATTCAGGCGGGCTCTTAACGAACGATGCTCTGGAAAATACAAATGACCGTAAAAAACGGTTGCTTCAAAAGAACACTGCAGTCGATCGAGATGATGTCGTGGTGTGTGGTGCTCGTGGGGCTGATGTGCAAGGATGTTGCTCGCGGGTGTCATTCCGACCCGTTCATTTGACGAGGGTCAGCGGGTATGGACACAATCTGATCGTTCGTTCATCGGGGAAATTCAACAATGCTGTCTTCTGTAGTTCCCCGTGCGGGTTGGTCGACGCCTTTTCTGATCCCTAGCGTCCCCCCCTCATGGGCAGAAAAAACAGCGTCCGTATGCCACGAGGAAAAACCTGGCACAGGGGATTCACTAATTACCCCAGGTCGATGTAACGGCGGCCCAGCAGCCTTTAGCGTATCGACGGTCCCTTCGGTACCCGCTGCTTGGCCCGTTTCAGCATGTTGCTTCGCTCAGCCTTGGCTGCACCCCCAGCGTCGTGTTGGCGGTGGAGATGAAGCGAAGGCGACTTGAACGTTCTGGACCTCCGTCGAGGCTTGGCCGAGTTCCGATTTAGAGATCGCGATCGTGGCTGGTGAGACTGACGAAAAAAGTCTCACGTCTGCCCTGCTTCACCACCAGTCCGTCGACATTTGTAGGGGCTTGATGCTTGCTAGTCAAGTCGTCAACACACGAGGCCCCTTGCTCCCGTTGTCTCATCAGCTTTGACGGTTCGAAGCTTATCCCAGGTTTGACAGGTGAAAGGCGAAAACGGGCTGCCCAGCCACTCGACCCAATGTCGATCCCCGTTTCTGATGAGGCGTCCTCTCGCCCCTCCCCCCCAGCATCACACTGACGAGGGATGTCTTGTTCGGTCTGGCCAATTGTGGCTTGCCTGGCTGCCCTAGCTGCCCTGTCGTGCTGCGTCTGCTACCGCCCCGAATGATTGTTAGGCGTTTAGGCTGTTCCGACTTCCATGCTCGCCCGCAACAGCCCACATTCTGCTTGACCACGTTCGCTTCGCGGCTTGAGGTCACTCACTCCGTTTCTTCTTTTGTTATGGACTGAGATGACGGCCCAGTGACAGATGGGGGTTCCTATTCGGTGCTTGCCCCGGTCCCATTCAGGTCAGTGGAGAGCCAGAGGACATGGACATGGACATGGACACATCCACGCACGGCCGAGTCTAGACCGCCATACGAAGCCACAGTTGGCAAGAGACTGCATCGGGACACATCGACGAGCTTGGGGAAGACTGGACCTGAGGCCCCGGAGGATGCCCTCTCGAGACGCCTCCTGCCTCCCTGACCTGCTAGGAAACCTGCTTGACACCCGCGTCTCATTGGCGAAAGGAGAGCACACCAGGTTCCTATTCCTCCTGGCGCCTGTGAGTTGAGCCTGGGTAACATCCTTTTGGGAGGTCAGCAGTTGCTGATGTGTCAACTGAGCTGCGAATGACAACATTTTTTCGCCATTGTGGCGGTCCGGCTGCTGCTCTCACACGCCCCCAGACTGTTGCCAACGGAGACTTCATCCGATGCTGCCCTTCTGTCGTGCGTCCCCAGCTCTGAAGGTCCTATTTCCGTACTGTTCTGTTCATCCCTGCTTGAGACCCGATGTTTGGGTTCGAGATGCGAGGATCAGACCAAGGCCAAGACCATCCATACGGACTGCTACGTCACGGACCTCCATCTTGCTCCATCACCCACCCCCCCTGATCCCTTGCACAAGCGGCTAGGAATCCACTAGGATATCCACCTGCTATCGGCGTGTGGTGGGTGAACCACGTAGGGCGACAGACATCAGTCTCTGTCGATCACAGACTGCTGCGTACCCCTACCCTTACACCAAACGACCAAGTCTCTCGAAGGAGCTCTCATTTCATCCGCCCACAGTATCGTGTTCCTGACGCAACGCGCACTCCTGCTGCACCCCGACACATCGATTTCGGGAAGATCGCATTCCCGTTGCCCCCTTTCCCTCTTCCACTATCGATCCCCAGTCCCCCAAAGAGAAGACCCATCCATGCAGACACCCGCTCCTGCAGGCCGCGACGGCTCCGAGTCCGAGTCTGAATCCATGCACACGGCGCGATCCCGCGCTGACAGCGAAGCGCGTCGTGACCCCTCTCGCACTGGCACTGAGGCAGATACGACCGCCAAGAGCGATGGGTATGAGGTCGTCGACGTCAACGACTCGGAGGAAGACGCAGGGCGCGAAGACCAGAGCACGCCCAAGCCTGAGCAGGCTGCGCGACCAAAGCTTCCCAGGCTGAACTCCCAGTCGAGAGCCTCGTCGTCATTCGTGGGCAGCGAGACAGATACGCAAGATCATGCTGAAGCTCCCCGACCGCAGCCTGAACAGGAATCAAGCCGTCCAACTCAGCCAGAAGTAGCCGCTGCGTCTCAGCAGAGGTCGCCTCAAGGAGGCGCACAGAACAGTGCCCGGCCGAATACCACATCACAGGACCACAGCCAGTCGCAAAATACCTCCCAGGCCAGTCAGGACCAAGGAGGTCCATCCCACATCAACACATCGCGCGAAATCCCGATCCCCATTCGTAAACAGGAGGCTGGGCGTCACTCCATCACTACAGACGAAGATGACGATGATGATGCCTCGTCAGTGTCGTCCTCTTCAACAGAGAGCATCGGCAACCGCGCCCAGTACTACGACCATCACCAGCCTCCCCAGCACTCGCCAACACCGGTGACGCGCTCCACGCTCAAGAACAAGTCAGACGACGAAGAGAACCCGACGATCCAGATCCCCAAAGTCACGCCCCTCGCCTCAGGCCTCACGCTGCCGCCCAACTTGGCTGAGCTGGCCGAAAATCTCGAAGACAAATACATTGACGAATTCGGCAACGTACTCGAATGGGACGGCCGTGTCCTAGGTCGCGTCGAGGGCGACCTTCCTTCCATGATCGGAAGGCCTGTATCGGCGACGGGGGAGGTCATATCGACCGAGGGCCAGGTCGTAGGCTACGTGGCCGAGAACGACACGATTGCGCCGCGGCCGCCGTCGCCAAAGCCCATCCACGGCATGGGCGAGGGGATGAAGCTTGACCACATGGGGAATATACTTAATAGGCACAACAAGATTGTGGGACACTTGAACGCCGAGGAGCTGGTCGACGCGCCGGAGCCGATCCGGAGGGCGCGCAACGGCGGTGGCGGTGGCAGCGGCGGCGGCGGAGGTGGCGGAGGTGGCTGTGGCTGCAACTGTGGCCACGGCCGAGCGAAGCCTTCGGCGGCGCCGAGTCCGTCGGAGATCTACCTCGATGTCAAGTCGACGAACGACGGCGTGCAGCTGATCATCAAGATCCCGACTGTGTTTAATGGCGGGGGTACGCCAAACATTCATATTGGTACGAGTTCGTGAGATGCGGAAAGCTCAGGAGGCGTTCTGTGAATTGGCATGGCTCAGTCCAGCTCAGCGGGAATAGGTGCAATTGGGTATGGGAATCACGAAGGTAGCGTAGGCGTTCTGGATAGTTCGTAGGCAAACAAACACATAGGACGATCGCAGGCGGCAATGAGCGACGGGCTTGGCGCACACGCTGGTGGGCTTGCGTTGGATATTCGGTCTCGAGGCCAAAACGCCAGGAAGAAAACGTGGTAGGCTAGAGAATCCCGCATCCTCCAAGCGCGCCGTGTTAGCTTCGCCGCTACTAATGAAAGAGCACATGGTTTGGCGGGCGCCGTTAGCGACCCTAGTTTGACCCAGAAACCCGGACTTGTGTCGAGCTTGTGTACGCCGGGCGTCAGAACGTGAATTCGCAATGTGAAAACGCCATGTACACACCGGAGGCAGCACTCGGTGATCAGCGCCTGGGTTTTGTGGCAGAGAGCTCCAAGCTGAGCACATGCGGGCCATGCGGCATGCGGTATGCGCGTTGTCCAGGGATCGACTGCATGTGGCGTTTGACCTTTTCGCTTCCATGACGTGGAAGAGCCGAAATGCCTCCACTCACCGATCTCGATGGGCCACGAAGCACTGAGAGGTCGGAGGTTTGAATGGTGAGGCAGCAGACAGAGACTTGGCAGACCAGACGTTCTCGACCGGCTCTGACGACTGGTTGACGGGGCTGTCCAGGACTCCCCTTGGAGAAAACCTGGAGGTCTCCAGCCACACCTCGAAAAAACAAGTGGGCGGCGGCAGAGAGACGAGAGACACCCCTCCCCTCCGCCCCATGTTGATGTTCACGCCCCCCTCCCGCTCGTGTCGATCCCTTCACGAGCCAATGATTCCCAGACCAGGGGTTGGTTGCTTTCGTAGATGCTGTCGCACCATCCACCTTCCTATCAAGCCCCATCCCACTTTCACCTGGCAGAAGCCAAGTTGCGTCATGCAAAGTGTGCGCCGTCCTCTCGGTGAGGCTGTTTTGTTGGTTGATGTGTGGCTTTGCGTCATGTAAGCGTAGCGCCTTCCACATGAAGTCATGGGCTGTGGCGAGTGCCAGGGTCTCGAAAGCGGCGCTCCTCTGCTAGGCTTGTGAGGTGACTGCCTGGCATCAGAGGTGGGGTGGGGGGGGGGTGGTCGAGGAGCTCACCCTCCTGTTGCCAAAGCTGGCTTGACGTAGCTTTCCTGCTGGTGTCCAGGGGGGAGCTTCGAAACCTGATTCCAGGCGCGGGCAGCACCATTTGGCAGTTGGTATAAGACCTCGACAGAGCATGCCGCTGAGATGGTGTGTAGCCTTCTCTCAATATCACAGCAGTTTTCACGAACTGAAAACCCCAAAATCCAAATACCTGAACAATAAATACCTTGTATAACATCACCTGATACCCTTTCCCTCAAATACCTATTCCAAGATACCCATAACCCGAACTACCATCCAATCATCATGGCCGACACTACTACGAAGAAGGCGGAGGACACCAAGCAGAGTGGTAAGCTCATCCCGATGCAACGTCCCCCGCAAACACAGCCACCATGTCTCACCTCGAAGCCACACCTGTAATCCAACCTCGTGAGACTGTACCGCCTCACTGATCAGCCACAACCACATTCACTTCACCTCTTTCGCGTGTTATTTTGCTAAATCACCTTCAGTTGGACAGAGTGAGATCTCAGAGAGCAACCTCGCAGCAGGCGTCGTGGGAAAATCAGGAGAAATTGTCAATGAGCAGGGTGAGACCGTAGGAAAGATCACAGAGGGCGACCCAGGCGACCTCGGTATGTCCCAACCCATCTCATCAAATTCAAGCAGGTTTCGACTGACACTCTCAAGTCGGAAATGTGGTCACAGCAACGGGGGATATAGTAGGAAAAGACGGTGGTATCGTAGGCAAGGCTCTCCCGCTCGACAATGCCTCCGCAGGCGGCTCCAAGAAGGGCATTTTCGGCACCTTAATGGGCGCAACAAAGGGCGTCAAGGGTGTTGTCGACACAGTTGACGGCACCGTCCAGACTGTCGAGAAGGGCCTTCCTCTCGTCGGCGACCTCACAAAGGGCCTCGGGCTCGGTAACGGCGGCGGCGGCTTCGGCGGCCTCCTCGGAAAGAAGCAGGAGGATCGCAGCGCCGAGGACAAGGCGGCGACCACTGAGCAGGCCAAGAAGGAGCTCTTCGACAACTCAGACAAGGCTGCTGATGCGGCGCCAATTGATCTCAAGGATCAGGAGGCTGTCGACAACGCAAAGACCGAGGTCGAGACCAAGAGCCAACCACCACAGAGTGAGGCCAGCGAGTCCAAGGACGAGGCTACGGAAGCCACCACTGAAGCCAGCACCGATGACAACGAGACAGTCAAGCAGTCCGGCAAGGACCTGACCGATACCGTCTCTGGTGCTGTTGGTGGCGCCAAGGATGCCGTTGAGAGCACCGCATCAGGGGCCAAGGACACTGTGGAAGACACTACTCAGAAGACGACTGACACTGCGGAAGACACCACAACAAAGGCTACCGACGCCGTGGAGGACACAACGTCCAAGGCCACTGATGCCGCTGAGGACACCACGTCCAAGGCCACCGACGCCGCTGAGGACACCACTTCCAAGGCGGCCGACGCTGCCGAAAAGACGGCAGACGATGTCCAGGACACGGCAGAGGAAACCGCAGAAACAGCACAGTCCACCGTCGATGACACGTCCAAGGACGTGCCCAAGGACACTGATTCTGCCAAGGGTCTCGACGACACAGCGGACGACGCTTTCGACACTGCAGAGCAGACCACTTCCGACGCCAAGGACAGCGCTGACAAGACTGCATCTGACGACAAGGTCGAGGATACCAAGGCCGCTGCCGAGGGTGCCAAGGACACTGCGGAGGAGACGGCCGAAGATGCCAAGGACGCCGCCTCCGAGGCCCCCAAGGGTCTCAGCGAGCAGGCCCAAAGCCAGCTGGACGAGATGGAGACGGTCGCCGACGTCCAGGTGGAGAACCCTTTCCAGAAGTTCGAGGGTGCTCAGCTTGACGACGAAGGCAAGGTCATCTTCGACAACCAGTCCATCGGCAAGGTCGTCGAAGGTGATCCGCTCGAGCTCGCCAACAAGGAGATCGCTCCCGATGGGGCCATTCTCAACGATGAAGGCAGCGAAATCGGCCGCGTCGAGCTCAAGTCGGAAATTGCTGAGGATCTGCAGAAGCAGGCTGAGGCACTGGCTGGCCTCAAGGACGCCAAGGTCAACAAGGCCGGTAATTTGGTGAAAAATGATGCTGTCATTGGCCGTATCGTTGAGGGTACCATCAAGAATTTGATCGGCCGCAAGGCTGATGCTCAAGGGCGTATCTGGAACGACTCGGGCGAGCAGATCGGCCGCGCCGAGCCTCTGGCCGACAAGGAGCGTGAGGAGTTCAAGGAACCTTCGCCGTTTGAAGACTTCCCTGATGCTGTTGTCCAGTCCAACGGCGACGTCACCTTTGAGGGAGAGAAAATTGGTGTGCTGGTCGAGGGCGACCCTAAGAAATTGAAGGGGAAGCACATCGATGAGGACGGCGAGGTACAGGATAGGCAGGGGAACGTTATCGGACGCGCTGAGCGTTGGGAGCCCGAAGAGGAGGAGCCTGCTCCAGAGGTTGACAACTCTCTACTCGCCGAGAAGCGTGTCAACAAGGCTGGCCTGGTCGTTGATTCTAACGGTACCGCTTTTGGACGCGTTGTCGAGGGAGACGTCGCAAAATTGATCAACCGAATGTGCAACAAGAAGGGCGAGGTTCTTTCCGAATCGGGCGAGGTCATCGGACGAGCTGAGCTGATTCCGGAACATGAACGCCACGAGAAGAAGGACCAGCCCTTTGAGAATTTCCCCGACGCCGTGGTTCAGGCCAACGGCGACGTGACCCACAACGGCGAGATTGTTGGACGGCTGATCGAGGGTGACGCGAAGAAGCTTCAAAACAGCAAGGTCGACGCTGACGGCGACGTTGTCCGAGACGGAAACGTCATCGGGAAGGCTGAGCGTTACACTCCGGAGGAGCCGGAGCCCGAACCTGAACAGGACAAGAGTATTCTGGGCGGCAAGCGTGTAAACAAAGCCGGCTTCGTCGTCGATTCAAATGGCGTGCCTTACGGACGCGTGGTCGAAGGGGACATCTCAAGATTGGTCAACCGAATGTGCGACAAGCAGGGTAACGTGCTGTCCGAAAGTGGCGATAAGCTGGGAGTTGCAGAGGTGCTTCCGGAGGGTAAGTTGCCTTTCAACCCTGAGACATCTTGAGAATAACATGCTGACACTCATATAGGCGAGCGTGAGCTCAAAAAAGAAGGTCCTTTTGCTGAGTTGCCAGGGTGCACTGTTGCCAAAGACGGTACCGTAGTCACCCCTAGCGGTGATATTGTCGGACGCCTGATTGAGGGAGACGGGAAAAAATTGTTCGGACGTGAGGTTGATGATGATGGTGAGATTCTACACCAAGGGAACGTTATCGGCCGCGCGGAGCGTTGGGAGCCGGAACCGGAACCTGAGAAGGAGAAGGGACCATTCGCCGGCCTCAAGGTGAACAAGCAAGGCGATGTGTACCGCGACGGAGAGCTCGTCGCCCGCCTGACCTCAGGCGAGCTCAGCGTATGCTCCGGAGCCGAAATTGACGACGACAACGACGTTATCAACCACAAGGGCACGTCAGTCGGACATGTCACTGCCATTGCGGATATTCCCGAGCCCGAACCTGAAGAGCCAAAGGAGTCCGAGGAGGAGAAGAAGGCTCGCGAGGAGGCTGAGCAGGATGAGAAGCTTGCCAAGAACCTGGCTAGCCAAGTCGAACAGAGTCTTGACAAGATTCGCCCAATCTGCAAGATGATCACCGACAAGATTGAAAAGGCGGAGCGAACGCCCAAGGACGAGCTTGACGAGGAGGCTCTCGTCAAGGAGGTTAAGCCGCTGATCGAGGAGGGCGGCAACATTCTCAGCGAGCTGAACGGTACCATCCGTGCCATGGACCCCGACGGCCGCATCCAGCGCAACGCTAAGCACAAGTCGAGCACCAGCGAGGCTTCCCCTGCTGAGCACCATCTCGCAGACCTGCTTAAGGAGGTAAGTTAATACCATTAACCATTTCAGTGTGTGTTCGATTCTAACATATGATCAGCTTTCTGGCTCCGTCGTTACCTGTGTTGAGAACGCCAAGAAGAAGATTGCCGACATGCCACACGCCAAGAAGCACCTGAACCCACTTTGGGCACTGCTGACCGAGCCTCTGGGCCAGATCTTGGCCGCCGTCGGACTGTTGCTCGCAGGTGTGCTCAACCTCGTCGGACGCCTTCTTTCCGGCCTTGGACTCGGTGGCATCATCGATGGTCTTCTCGGTACCCTGGGGCTCAACCGCGTGCTTGAAGGCCTCGGTCTCAGCAGCATCACGGGTGCTCTCACGGGAAAGAACAAATAAACGTGTTGAGGGCATGATGTTTTCTTTGGAGAGGATGAGATTTATAATTTTGCTGCTGGCTTATGGGTTCGAGTCGTATTGTATGAGCTTTGGATAGCTATTATGGGGTTTCGTTGCTCTTTAATGACCTGAAATCAATTCATTCGCCCGTGAGCTTGCTCGGTACCCTTGCATGACATGTTTTCTTCACTACGATCTTTGCCGCATTTTTTCTTATAGCACAGGGCGATGGAAAGGAGTGTTGAAAGTGGTCATGGCTGGTCCGTAGCAGCCTAATGGCAATGTCACGCAAACAGGCACTTGCCAAAAAATGGCAAAGAATCTGAGGGACAGGCATCCTCCTGCCCACAGTGGCGGCACGAAACCCCCTAGGATGTTCACCCTTAATCATCGCCAACCCTCCATCCAACACCCACTAACGGCACTTCCGCGTTCTGCATTGCACATCTATATGAAAGCCATAATTCTTAAAGGATAATATTGATAATAATATATTTAAACGCCTTAAAATCCCCTAGGGTCAAATAGGCGCTTGCGTATCCTTATCTATATATACTATCCGATAACTATAATCCTATATTCTATAACTAGAATTAGAGACCCCTTTAAGGCTAAGGTTATAGGGGGACCCTAGTAACTCCTTAGGAGTTTTTCGTTTATTAAATAGCGTATATATATTCAGTACTAGGTTATTAGTATATTAGGCTATACTCCCTATTAAGTATTAATGCCTCGGGAGAGCTATATAAATAGCTAGGGGTCTAATAGGTATTAGTTAATATCTAGGGTATATAGTATTAAAGAAATTATAGGAGTTAGAGTCTTATAACTTATCTAGTAGCTAAAATAAAAGCTAAACTATATCGATATTTATAAATTAGAAAGATAAAAAGCATAGCTATAGAATAGTATACTTTTTATAATATTCTATAGAGCCGTTCTATAATAATAAGCCGTTAACTTCTCTTATACCCTATTAGCTAAAGCTTAAAATCCGACTCTATTTCCCTATAGGTCTAGAGGTAGTCTAAGCGCCTTGTCTATACATAGCCACCGAGGGTCAGTCTATTATATATAGAGGGCACCCCCTAGACCTATTTTTTAGGTTTTTAAGTCTTTTTATAATTATCTAATTCTAACTATACTCGTAAGTCCCCTTTATATAGTAATTCCTATCTAAATTACTTATTCTTAATTACTATAAATAGATACCTTCTAAAATACGCCTTATTTCTATTAGGATTAATTTAAGTACTCTTCTAAATGAATTATAACCTTCTTCTGAATTAATCCCTTTACTTATTTACCCTCGATCTGAACAAAACCTATACTATTTTATAGCTCTTATTAAGGGCTACTAGAATCTTCGATCTATTTCTCGATCCGATATCTCCTTCTCGAGATATAACTACTTTTATCTCTCCCTTCCTTTTATCCTTTTATCTATTATTATCTCTTTATCCTATAATTAAGTATTACCCTCGGTCGTTGCCTAATACCTCCTACGATATCCTCATTACTATTTAATAAAAGAAAAACTCCTATAGGAGTAGTTAATATAACCTTACTTCTAAAGGGGTCCCTAATTCTAGTAATAGCTAGAATAGAGGATTTTACTTAATAGAGAGTATATATAAGGGATATATAGGCGCCTATTCGCCCTTAGGGGATTTTAAGGCGTTCAAAGATATTATTATTATTATCATTATCATCCTTACGACCTTCTTAGGTCACAATCGATTACTTACGCCTTAGAAGGGAATCAGACATCGATATGCCCCTTTGAAACATATGGCCAGCTTTGAGATAGTGTAGTCGGCAATGGAATAGGATTAAACCATAACGCTCTCAATACTGCGTGACTTTAATGCCAATGGCTATCCACACTATATTACAGTTTAATCAGTACTCTATGTTTTCCATTACGGGTATTTAATGCCCGTCATCGTTGACAGAAATTTTAGTACGGCACGGGCAAGGGTATCATGTCGAGCGGTATATGTTAATAGACTCATTTACTGGGGAGTATACATAATGCTCATGAGATGTATTTCTCGCATACTGATCATGACTGGAGAGTCATTGACATGAAAACAGATCAGATAATGCCGAAGCCGAGATTTCAAACAACGTAGCAGTCGTCGCCCTTCCGCCCGGGTGCCCATTTCGATCGGCTACATGAAAGGAGTAGCTAGCCACAGTCGCCCACGACCAGCTTCTCTTGGACATGGACGTCTCCGGGCAAGGACCCTGTCAACAAGGCAGGCGATATGAATCTCCCATGGGTGACTGAGCTCTCAGGTGACCGCCTCGCAAATGACCGCCCTAGGCCTCCCTCGTAGACCCTGCCGGAGAGTGCTCCCTCTCACCCGCATCAGGTCTCTTCGGCAGTTCCCACCATGGCGCGTTATCCGTCCACATCGCGGACATGCCGAAGGTACATGGTAGGCATAAATAAACCAGCGTCCATAGACCAGCCCTTTTGAGCTTGACGTGGGCTACGAGACAGGAAAATATTCAGTAGGCGCCTCGCAATGACAAACTAGACAAGACACGACGTTACCGTATTTTCCATAGTACTTGATCCAATCGGACGCCTTTGGCTTGGCCATTAGTTGATGTGGAGGGAAAAGAGCAAGCGGCGGTCTAGGACAAAATGCTGGGGTGGACACGGTTCATCAAGTATGAGCTTGTAAAGTGGGCGCGCGGCAAGTTTTGTTGGAGAAGAAGGGGTTCAAGAGAAGAGCATAGCCAGAAGGACATCGGAGCACGGTTCATCAGGGGGGCACGTCATAACACTGCGCGAAGGATGTGACATATAGATTTACCAACCACCAGCCGGCCGCATGCTATCAGACGCCAAGAGACCTGACGCGTGTGGTTAACAGGAAGAAAGGCGCGTCAGCTGACGTCATAATGTGAATGCACCAGACTGGCACTCCGAGATGTGCGCTGGAGTTCCTGTCAATTGAATGTGTCTTGACAGGACTGAGACATGAGCAAAAAGGATCTGATCAATGTCCAGGAAAAGCAACAGTTTAGGTGCTTGCGTGAACTGGGAATCGAACCCAGGGCTCCCCGATGGCAACGGAGAATTTTACCACTAAACCATTCACGCTTGGTTGAAATGCGACTTGCAATTGTGGATTATGTCCTCATTATGTGAGCCTCATTTCCTACAAGGCAGGCTTACCCTCCAAAGTATCTACGAACCTAGGTACCTAAGCACGTCACTCTGCTCGGTGCCTGCATCCGTGTGTGCAAGTGCTCTGCAGTGCATAGCGAACCTCTGCTCGAGACCTCCATTGGACGATGTCGCTCGCTACACCTATAATGGCGTTCTCGTACCGCAGCACGCCCCGGATGGTCCTCTGCCTAGCACCGGAGCCGGTGGCATTGCTCACAGATAACACCAGCGACGTGGATGCCCTGCGGGACATGAGCGTTTCTTGTAGTGTAATACTTGCACTACATCGACGAACGCACTCTCTAAACTGTACTTTTCACTGTGAGGATCACAGAAACTGCCTACAGGATCAAATCGGCCTTCTGTTTACCATGGCTGCACTCATGGTTCTGTCCAAGCCGGTCTTGCATGACGCCAGGATGGGCTCTGGTTGAACAGGTCTGATATGGTTATCGTCATCAGCTATGCCTCATCTTCCTCCACCAACGCTTACGATGCGGTACTTTGAAGGTGGACGTAGGCTTGTCAATGGCGGCTGGGCCCTGCTGCTGCCGTAGTTGAGACCTGGTAGGAGCCGCTCTCGCGAGGTGTCTCCAGCTCCATGCATCACCGTCTTCCACATTGAGCGAACCGAAATTGGTTGTCGCTCAGTCCTGTTGCGAGTCTTGGATTCAACCCTGTTGCATATCCGTAGGTGAGCTTCTCGTCTCTCGATGCCTCAAGGGATGGCATTCGTTTCGTATACAGAAACGAGGGGTATAGGGGTGTTTGAGCCTCAATGGTAAATCCTGGTCAAGTTCTCAGCTTGAATGTTCTCGTCACGACGATGATATTCCAAGCCATTTCGTCGATAGAGGGTGTTGCGTAGTGAGCAGGCTCTCCGATCGAGATCGGATCCGAAGCATGGGCAATGTTGCTACCTGGAAAGACTTCATGCTTGAGAGGTATGTTGTATGTTGTCATGTTTTTTTGAACTGGTGCACAAAATGTACAATCATGGCGCGTCATGTTTTGGACAGCCAAGACCAATGAACATGCTTAGCTCAAGACCAGGAACACTGATGCCACGGGCCTCCGTGGGCTGAAGCTTGAGCTGAGCAATCTCGTCAGCGTTCTTGTCGAGGAGACTCCTCACGGTGGTGATTTCTTGTGCGTGTTCCCTCTCGCGCATTTGCGGCTTGTTTTAAAAGCTATCATTCGTGCCTTGGCCAAGTCCAGCTCCTGTTGGAGAGGCCGCTGCCAACATGATGCCAGCCTTCCTACATTGAAGCATTGCCAGATACACAGGTTGTTTGACGTCAAGCCTGTCCATACCATGGCATTTCGTCATGGCCAACGCGTCTTGGAATGCTCCCTGATCAGTACCTCAAGGTGAGGAGGTGCTGTGGGTGCTTCGTGGAGAGAATCGTCGGGAGCAGGGTTGCTGGTGGAGCAGTCGTCGCAGAGAGTCATCATCGGCAAGATGCTCGGCGGAGGGCTCTCGGGATTGATGGAAATGCCTTCGATGACGACCGTGAGCAAATGAAGTGAAGACACCGTCAGTAGTCATTTCCAGCGAGTTGTAGGTACCTAAGGTACCTTACCTAGGTGAGGGTCAAGGTGGTGGTCAGGCGGGGTGTCCTTGCCTGCCAGTGCCGTGGTGGGACCCGAGCTCGAGGTGGGGAAAGAGCTTCGACTCGTAAATGCCCAACGACTTGCTTTCAACCACCTTTGGTTTCAACACCTTTGGTTTCAACAACCATCCATTCACCGCTTCGTGCCCCTTTGGCATCGTCACTCGCTTTCCAGATTGCGTTCCCTGTCTGTGATCTTGCATCAAAGCAGAAGAGAGAGCCCCTCGAAAAGCCAAATCGCCGAGCACGACATCGCCGACCCCGCGACTGCTCTCCCCGACTGCTCTCCCCGACTGCTCTCCCACATACCACGCCACCTTGATCAATCGCCGGCATCACGATGCCTGATCTCAACTCGGTACCCGCGTCGCCACACGCGCTGACGAGCTCCCGAAGACCGTCATCAAACCAGTTGCCCGCTCACAACCTTGACATTCTCCCCTCGAACCAGACGACCGTCAACCAGCCTCGCCGCGCTTCCAATGCCTCGCTCCCATCACCGCACCTTCCCCCAGGCCAACCACAACCGACGACGGCCAATATTTCAGCTCCATCCGACATTGGTGTCGTGTCGGGACCTGGACCCATTCGTCACCCGCGGCCATTGACAGCCGCTGATCTGCACATTCAGCTCGAAAAAGAGCAAGAGGCCGTCGTGCGTTCCACTGTCCCCAGACCATGTTTCTTGTCACGAGCCTCATGCCGCTAACCACCATGCTCCCAGGTCAATCGGTTGACGCGCGAATTGCAACTACTCCGAGCCGCCCACAATGCCTCGACCGTCTCGAACGCGTCGTCGACGTCCACAGGCAACACCGCCACCGAACAACCCACACCCCCCGTCGACGCAGGTCTCCTCTCCGGCGCCGGCTTCTCGACAGCCGGCCGCCGCCACAATCGAACCTCGTCAAGTACGAGCGCCCGCAGCCTCATGGCGACCATGGGCTCCGCCAACGCCTCGACAACCTCGATTCCCATGCGGTCGGCCCCCAATGCCTCGCTCTCGCGCCAGAACAGCTCGGCCTCCCACCCAAGCCTTGCCGGCACCTCGCCGGCGGCAGCCGACCTCATCGCAGGCCCGGGCTACTTTCCCTCCTCGCAGCGCGTCCCGTCGCAGGTCGCCACGAGCGCAGGCACCCTCGCGACCCCTGCTGGTCAGGAGCAGCAGCAGCAGCCGCTGTCGCCGAGCCACGTCCCGGGCACCGTGCGCTACGAAGAGACGCTGCTGCACCGCGAGCAGCTCGAGACGGCGCTGCAGGAGAACGAAGCGCTGAAACGCCGCATCCGCGAGCTCGAGCGCCTGGTGCGCGAGCGGCGCCGCAGCGAGAGCGTCAGCACCACGGGGGGCCCCGCGCCGCAGCGGCCCGGCGGCGACAGGGAGCGGAGCATGACAGCTGCGTCGATGGGCGCGCAGAGCATCGCCGGCAGCGTCGGTGTCGGCGTGCCCGAGGAGGAGGTCAAGGTGGGCGAGAGCGCGTCGAATGCGGGGCTGGCTCAGGGCGTGTGAGCGGTGCGCGCCCTCTGGGCTGCGTCACCCACAGTCGGACAAGGGGGTCGGCATGGCGTTTGGTGTTTGTCATGACCTCATGAGGAGAGCGTGAGACGCTCGAGTTGCAATGATACTATTGGAGTTGTCTTTGCTGCCGTTGCCCATGTTCAATTTCGTGGTGCCTCGTGTCATACATCGTATGCTGGTTCCACATCCCAGCTATGCAATGTCGGAGGCCTTCTGCACATTAAGTCGTCTTAACCATGGACAAAAGCTTGCGACTGCAGCGAAACAGGATGACTCATGACGAGGAAGCCATCATTCGAGCGTAGACGAGCATGCATTCTCCTGTCCGAACTGGTCCCAACTTGCCGTATCACGCTTGATTCGATTGATGAGGGGACAAGTCAGATCCACCAGATTTACCAGATTCACGGATTGACGTTTAGGTAACATGGTGAACAACTCTATCCAGATGACGCACCGCATGTCGTTCACCCTGCAAACAACGACATCATCTCTTCTCCCGTCCCCCTTCTCGGCCCGTTGAACCACATGTCCTCGCTCATCCGGGCGGGGTAGCACAGTGATACGATTTCAGAGTCCATCCGTCCGTCAAGACTGATAGCTTCGAGCCGACTGTCGCTCTGTTGTTGGATCCATATCCCCACCTCAGCGGCCGCCTCTTGGGAGCCGCTCAGGCGAAGTCACGGCAACGCTTCATTGTCGTCATTCCAGGCCCGTCGCCAACACAATAAAGGTCACCACTCTTGTAGATGGAGGAGCCTCATTGCTCACCATTCATCTTTTAATACATCTTTCATGGGAGAATACTATATTGATACAGATCATTTCGAACAAGCAGCCCTCAACCCCTCAGGCCGCCCCCACTACCATACAACACCAGAGACAAGTACACTGCAAGTGGACATTGGATGTGCGTGAAAGCGCAGATAAACCAATCATCAAACCAACGAGTAATAACAATGTCCCAATTAGACTAGAAGCCCGGTGATTTTACCATTTGTCGCCAGCAACGAAATCACTTCACGCGCTCAAGCCAGACGCCCTAAAACAGCGCAAGCCAACAGACGACGCCCTGGCTCTCGACCTTCTCCCTGCCAGCGCCCATTCGACAGCGGACGCAGACGGCAAGCAGCGCGGGCGATGCACCCTACGGCCATTTTTCCACGGGTGTCGACTTTCCACCGGGCTGGCTGTTCGGTCTGCGTTCATTTTGAGCTCTGTGACGCTGTAGCTTGAGCAGTCGGACTCGTGCGACGGGGCACAGTTTGCCAGGCGATTCACGACGTTGCGCATACCGTCACTGGGAGTGCGTGCGGGAATTCTGCGAGAATTCACGAGCTCGGTTGCTGCCCAGCCTGGCGAGCAGTTGATTCCAGGACACGACTTATGGGAGTGATGACATTACGATGGCGTGGGGAAGTATATCCTGTGCGCGGGCTGAGATGGATGTTATCAGTGCTTGATTTAGGGCAGAGTAACGAGGTCTTCCACACGTGGCCTGCAGTTGATAGAATATGGGTAGGGCGTCGGAATACATCTGAATCTGGCCCTCGGCAGCTTGAGGGGCCCTCCGCGGTCCTTTCATATAGGTTCCTGTAACCCTTAGCCTCCTGAGTAGACCCCTGTGCCGTGGCTCCGCAGGTGCCTCCTGACAAATGTTGAACCAACGTTCAATGGTGTGCCATTTTCTCCTATAAATCTGGTCAATGGGCTTCCTCCTCCAGTTCAAGGAGGATGATGGAGATTATATCATGGCATTCGCGTTGGGTGAGCATGTCTGGGGTGTTGGATCAGGCTCCAGACGATCGTGTAATCGCAGGGGGGCTTCATCGCCATGGCATCAGACTCGGAAGCCAGGCCTGGTTGAAAACACGCTTGATTCAAAGAGGGTATATAAGTAAACCTGTGCACGCTCCCCCACTGCCCTCGACGCTCACCCTTCATGAGAGTCATCCAACTGGATAATCTTCCGATCATACATGTCCTTCGCCACGGGATACACAGCCCTCGCAAAGTTGCTCTGCCTCTCGAACACATATCTCGGCGTAATAGCCTCAAACCCCCACGGGTTCTTGCTCGCCCTGCCCGGGCGGAACGCATGCAGCAGATACGTAAAAGACCAGTCGCGCGCCCATGGCGGGTTATTCCCAACAACGCCGGGCCCCTCGTCAAACTCGTCCAGCTCGTCGCCCTGCCTCTTCCCCTCGAGATTCGACTTTTCGCCAAAATGCGGCGCAAACAGCTCCGCGACATCCCCCGTCCCCCACCCGCCCGGCGCAAACGCGTCCCTCTCGACAATGAGCACCTCGCCCCCCTCCCGCACCAGCCGCTCCGCAACAGCCGTCAGCACGCCGTTGCTGTGCGTCTCCCACCGGCCGTCATACGCGGCGTTCATGCCCTCGATCCACAGCTCCGTCAGCCTGCTCCCCCTAGCGGCGAGGAACGTGCCGCTGTTGAGGTCCCCCTCCTTCTGCCGGCCGGCGACGCCCGGAAGCCGGCCCCGCGCAGCGCCGCCAGGTCGCGCAGCGCGTGGACGTCCCCAGTCGACGTAGACGCCGCCGAGCTCGTGCACGGCCCTGACACGCACAAAGTCCGACTTGTGCTCCATGCCCGTCAGCGCGACGCCGTTGCCGGCGTGCGTCGGGACCGCGACGGCGCGGACGGTCAGGCGCGGCAGGTTCAGGATCAGGGCGTTCCAGCGGCCGGAGGTGCCGGCGCGGGCGCGGGCGAGGGACGCCGGCCGCGCGTTGGTGTGGAAGTAGAGCGTGTCGGGGCGCCAGTGGTGCGCGGCGGCGTAGATGGCGAGGTAGTGGCTGAACTCAAAGTGGAAGTCGGCGTCGGGGTCTGGGAGGATGTAGACGAAATGGGCCGTGTTGGGGATGGCGTCCGCCGTCGTGTTGTGCGGTGGCGGGGGCGCGCTGCCGATGATGGACGTTACAATGTCCTGGATGCGGTCGCGCGTTGGCGTGTGATGGCCTGAGGAGGGAGGCGGGAGGTGAAGGTAATGTCGGGCGTCGTCTGGGAAGAAGAGGACCAAGATGGTGATGAGAACGACGACGGCGGTCGTAATGGCCTTGAGCCACAGAAAGCTCCTCTCGCGGGGTCTGCCGGGACGGCCTTTGAGGTGTAGTGGCTCGTACTCGCCACGGGGCTCGTCACCGTCTAACAATGGCAGTTGGAGACTCGGTGACATATCGATGCTAGGGGGCATAGCAGGCTCGAAAGATTCATGGGCAGAAGTCAAAGCAGTACATACGAGCCGTTCTCGAAACAGACATGCACCTGAACAGAGGAAAATGTGTAACACAAGAAGAAGAACCTGAGAGGTGGGGGGGGATCATCGACATCAAAAGACGTAACAAAGCCTCCGTCATGGCACGGTCTGCCATGTGCCCAACATACCGTCCATGAGAGCCGGGAGGAGGACAGGCGTGGAGCCAGCTCAGCTACAGGCGGAGCCAGCTCAGCTACAGGCGGGGCCAGCTCCTGTCAACAGTCATGGCCACACTGTGAGTACCGCAGTGTATCAGTTACGGTCGTCTCACCTGACAGGCAGCAGGATTTTGGGCATGGCGTGGGCGAGACGGCCAGTGGAAAGCGGTACAGACTTGGAAACATGCTTCACACTGCGGAATGGGAGGCTCGGCCACGCAAACAATGCCCAACACCAGGCTCCGCCATGTGGAAAACACGGCAGTGCTCCACTGGAAAGCCAGGCTGCCGTTTAGGGGGACGTTGCGAGGGAGGTGGATGGATGTGATTTGAGTTTCCCTTGTCGTGGGTTGGGGGAGTTTTGTTGTCGTCAGCTCTGGGCCGGAGTGATGTCAGCTTGGCCTCGACGAAACAAGTCAGCCTGGACTTGCTGGGCTATGCTGCTCGAAGGGCAGATGTTGACGCCGATCAGACAGATCTGGCGTCGCGACGGCTGTCAATCAATGCCTCTCTCTGTCCGTACAGCCTGTGTGGTCGCACATGTGTCCTAGGAATGGCTTCGGCATGCTGTTTTGCTCCGAGTCTGTATGGCTCCCCGCTTTCACCTTCATCAGGCGTCCTGGTCGAATTGCTGGAGCCTAAACCAAAGTTCAGGGCTCCATGTGGAATGATCCCAGAATATCCGGGCGTGAGCGCGGGCCGCTTCGCTTGGCAAATGTCCGTCTAGATGGTGTCCGTCAACTCAATTCGGTCCAGGCCAGCGAGTTCTGCCTCTTGCCTTGTTGTCTGCGGCAGCTTTGCCTGGCCCCTATCACATTGTCCGCTGGGCCGTGTACGGGAAATCTGACATGCATCCCGACTCCTGGGCTCCTTGGGTCAAGGCTTCGGCAGAGTGGTCAGATTGTGACCCGCCAAGCCTGAACGAAAACATTCACCAATAACGCTCATGGCCCACTCCGTTCGCACACTAAATGGGGAGTGATCCATGGGATCCTCCTGGCATTTGGGGGCCAAAGTGGAGGAGACAAGGGAAATTGGAAATGGGACGCTGGCTCGGCCCCCTTTGAACGAAGATCAATTGCAACCCATTCGGCAGTCCAGCCTGCTAGCACAGGGATACGCTCTGCCGCGGTTGTCCGTCTCGGCATGCCAAAAGCCCATGGCAAAGTGCGAATAAAGGACAAGGCATAAAGCTTCGAGAGACCTCGACGGAAAGTCCCATCCCACGCCGTCGTCTCACTCATGGATGCGGCTCCTTCAGTTGCTACAATGGCCCATCGCCTGTCCGGCACTTTGCCATCTGGCCATGCTATTCGCTCATAACCTCCGTCTCCCGCTTTTCGCGTCCATCCCGGCCTCTGCGCCTGCGACTGCGCCCCCGCCATACGCGCATAGGTACTGGCAATACGGGGGGGACACCCTAGACCCTCGAAAATGACGTGTCGCGGAGGATGAAGGGACAGATGGCCGATCTCGAGAACCAACGTCACACGAGGAACTCGACACGCGTACCCGTGTATTCCGCGGCGTCTGGTCCACTCAACGACCGCTGTCGTCCCACGGACCTGAACTCTGCGCTCCCGTGTCGACGCTTGTGTAATGCGCCCACCCTGGGGACACCACAAGCAGCACCAGCCGTGTGCTCCCGTTTTCGCCGTGCTGCGCTGACTCGATCAGACGGTTTCTCGGAGCCGCGGTTGCTGTGCAGCAGCCAAGACGCTGCTTTGAGGGAGACTGACAATCTGGTACACAGTGAGAAGTGCGTTTCCCATCACAGTCGCCTTGGCTGCGGCCAGTCAGGGCACCTGCAATGTGTTTCGCCAGGCACTCGGCAAAATGCGCAGCAACAGCTTGAGGCTGAGAAAGGCTTGTGTTCAACCTCAGCTGCGGTTCGCACCGATGTAGTTGATATCCGCTTTTGTGAAATATCCTCGCCTTTGCCACCTCATGTATGCCACACCCCAGATGCATGAAAATACCAGCATCGCGAGGTGGATGAGCAGGCCGCCGTATGATCAACACATGGATGCGCAACATGAACCGTTGTTTCCTGTACTGTTCGCGCACGTGCAGACACGAGTGGACATGGCGATCAAGGTGGCGCACCACGACAGCTGGGTGGTCAAGTTGCTGCCCTCGTTCTGTTATGAAATCTCTGTTGTGCTGAGCGTCCATCTGTTTTAGTGCATTGACATGTTGAATCAAGCAATTGGACCAAAGCTAGGCAGTTGGCGCCAAGAATGACTCGGCAGCTCTGCCGACGAGCAGGAGCTGGTGCTGTGGGATCATCATCATAGGACTTCACTGACCATGCAGTGTCAAAATTCAAAGACGCGATGAAATATTCGGGAAGATACCTCCTTTCAAGATGGCTTTTCTGTGCACATTTTGGAATAGACTGTACTGTCAATCCGGCTTGAGACATAACCATGACATTTGCAGGGATTTAAAGTTCTGTCAGGAACATAAAAGGTTAGACTTCATGAAGCACGTTCGGCGACTAGAAAGGATAAAGTTTGTGTAAACGGAATCCATCGCTCGACCGGCCCGACAGAAGGGCCTTGTGAAGAAATTCAAGAGTGTCAAAGGAGCCTCGCGACGAGTGAAGAAAGCAACTGTTTGTCTATTAGGGGCCTCTTGATAGGCAGTTGGCGCCCTTTCTCGAACTCTGGTCCCTGGGCCTTCCCTACAACTTCTCCCTCGCTGCGCTTGGTTCTCTATCACGGTCCCTTCCGGCCCCGACAAAGGACCCACTCAAAGTGGAGCGCCGCATCAATTTGGAGAATATACATGTACGACGACCACCAAGAGTCTGGCAATAGACATGACTGCCAAGCTAGGTGGGAAGGAGAAATTGTGAGTGTGGACTTTCAACTACAAAGCTAGCAGAAGCTTTGGTCTGGGCCAAGGATCTGCGGGTTACGAAGTCTGCATGACAGAAGTGATTGAGCGAGCGAACGGACTCGAATGGGCGCGTTATCATGTAAATAGTTTCGAAGAAATCCAGCCGTGCCCACTTAATTACTGAGGCCATGTGGTTATGTTGGGTATTCAATCTCGATTTTGAGATCTTACAGTATTAGTACTACCTTACTGTCAGAGCGTTGGGTAGAACAGAGTGAAGAGGTCTTCCGCACGTAGTCCGCAGGTGATAGCTTTCAAGTTAGGGGTTGGAATACATCTGGATTCTGGCCCTCCGCAGCCTATATATATACGTTTCTCGTAGCCCTTAGCCACCTGGTTGACCCCCTCCTTGGCGGCTCCGCAGGGTCGCCTGACAATTACAAGTTGGTCCAGGGTGACTGTTACGTAGGCCCCAAAGGGGTTTGATAGCAGCCCTCAATTGGTCATAGGTGCCTTACGGCAGCTATCCAGTTGAGATAAAACGATACATGTTGAATCGACGTTGAAAGAAGCCACTAGACTGGGCTGCTCCCTTTTCAAATCCAGTCCCACACTTGCTTCTATGTGTGTTAAACTCTCATCCGGTTGTTGTTGGGCTTGCAAAACTTTGTCTTTCCTGCCTTTCCTTGCACAAGATAGTTTGGTGCCTGCGTTGGGTATGTTCACCACTGAGAACCTGCATCCCACCAATCGTAGGCGGAATGGGAAATAGTCTACTCTTTCAGTTTTGCAGCTTCCAGAGAGGCAAGAAGCCATTAGCGAGGCATTGGCTATGGTAACTTGCCCACGCCACGACCTGGCATGCGAGCACACTATCAGGCTGCACGTCCACCGCCACGCGTGCCTGATGCTCATGATACTCCGTAAAGGGTGTTGGTATCTGCATGCAATGGTTCATACCGTCTCCAAGAGCTTTTTCAAGCATGCAGCCGCGGAAGCTTGCGCGGCCTACGTGTTGAGAAGCATCCTCAGTGACGTATCGTTGCTACGCCCTCGCTACAAACCGCTGGTGATGAGCACATGATATCGTGTTGAAGGAGTTTTAGGCAACAGAATGCCGAATAAAGCAGGTGAATAGGGTGAGGGGCTCAGGTTCTGCCACACATTCATTTCAGTGAGGGCGTCATTCTCGGCGCCGTGATCCTTCGTGGCTGAGCATTACGAATCAACCACCAGCTTCTCAATGTTGCGATATGTCAGCTTCAACCCCTGATGCAGAATGAATCGCGAAAGCTCAACAATATCATCATGTTGCGTGATATATTGCTTGAATGATGATAAATATACGCTCAAGGACCTCTGGCAGAGTATTGACAATACCATTGAACCAACACCAACAACACTCTGGACAATTATATGAAACGTAACTCTTACTACAAAACCAAGATGCTTCTTTTTAAACCTTATTTTCGTCGTCGAGGTTGCAAGCGCAGTCCTTGTTCCCCAGCCACCCGGTCCTTACGCCGTTGCCGTCGAGCATGTCGAGCTCGTCGACCATATTCGCATCGACCCGTTCGCGCCCGAGGCCAATACCACACGCCGGTTCATGTCCTCAGTATTTCTCCCAATCGAATCACAGTATGGTTGCGAGTCGCAAGTAGTGCCGTACATGCCTCCCCTGACGGCCAGCGTCTTTGCGAGGCCTGCTGAGCTGCTCGGCTTGCCGCCAGCGATGGTCTCCTCTTTTGAGATGGCATTTTGCGATATCTCGACAATCTACCTGGATGCAATCGCCGACAAAGAGGAATTCCCTTTGGTCGTGTTCTCGCATTGTCTGGGCGGCACAAGGTTCATGTATAGTGCGATGGCGAGGTCGCTGTCGAGCCTGGGTCTTATTGTTTTGGTGCTCGATCACACATACGAGACCGCGGTGGTGGAGTTCCCGGACGGGAGCGCTGCGTTCTCATCTGATCCGGAGTTAGCGAACTCTACGGTCACTCTCGAGGGACTAGAGGTAATTCGCAGTCCAGAAGACCATTGCTACAGCGAGCAGACACACAAGGAAGACAAACGTTGAATGTCCAGGTCCGAACTGCGGATGAGATTTTCCTCATCTCCCAACTGTCGAATAAGACGCTCACGGACTCCATATTCGGGAAATTCCCCGGCACCTTTGACCCCCACAGAGTCGTCGTCTCGGGGCACTCGTTCGGCGGTTCCACCGCCGCAGCCGCCGCGCACCACGTCGCCCGCGTCGTCGGCGGCCTTAATTTCGACGGCCCGATCCTCCCGCCCGTGGACGCGGAAGGCTTCGAGGGCAAATCGTTCGTGCTCGTGTCCCAGTCCATCGGCAACGATTCGGCGCCGGTGCCGTTCTGGGAGGACTTTTACGGCAACCTCAAGGACGCCAAGATGCAGCTGGCGATGAGGGACACCAAACACTACGCCTTTTCCGACATACAGCTGCTGCTGACGGTGTATCGGGTCCTCGCGGCGTCGCAGCCTCGGGTGGATGCCTTGTTTGGTAAGCTGGACGGCAAGAGGGTTGAGGGTGCGATGAACGAGATCACGGTCGGGCTGGTTGAATTGCTGTTTAAGAACCGAACGGCGCCGCTGAGGAACGTGGGCGGGAATCCTGATATTGCTGTCCTTCTCAGTAACCTCCCTGGGTGCTAGTAGCCGCGATCAAGGGTTGGGTTGGCTGAATACAAAGATACGGAATACGATGTATCTGGCTGTCTCCTTTTGATGGCCGTTCACTAGTGTGCATTTCGAGTCACCCCATCGTGCATATTGACAATGTCTGGCGTTCTGGTTGCAACCTTCTTGAGCATACATGGTGTTCCCAATGGATCATGGCGACGCATGGATGTACTGAAGAACCTTTCGTGGAGGCCTAGGTAGTCTGGCATGATAGCGCCATGAATTTCCACGCCTCCATCGGATGCAGTTGCACGCTCAGCTCGCAAGTGCGTCGCAGTCGGTCATGCAGCAGTGTCCATGTCAATGGACGCACAATCGATATCGTCGATCAACCTCCGAAGTACTGGGGAATTGGTGTACACGACGTGTCAACTCTCATAGCTGTCAAGGCACCATGTGTATGAAGTCTGTATATTCAGTCATCTCCATTTATGAACAGGCCCAGATCAGGAAGTGCATCGATATTCGTCGACGACAGCAACCCTCCACCCAGTCACACATGTCCGTCTACTCATTCAGCGTCCTCGTGAAGGTCTCTGCATGCATCGTCATCATCGCCACCGACTAGGCCTTCTTCGGCTGCGCAGCGACGCGGCCGCCGCGGGTGAGGAAGTGCAAGGTGGCGTAGAAGACAAGGGCGGCCTCGAGCGCGATGAAGCCAATGAGGATGCCGTTGAGGACATTCTCCTCGTAGCCGAAGCAGAGACCGTCGAGGCGGTCGCGGAAGACGGGGAAAGCGCCAAAGGTAAGCATGACGAATTGGAAGCCGTAAAAGGTGAGCCAGTAGGGTCTGCGGTCTGTCAGTCTGGGTTTCTCGAGCTGGTCCCGAGCTGGTTCTCGAGCTGGATCTCGAGCGGGATCGGGGCTGCCACGACAGAAAGAAGCACGCACGTTTGCTCACGGGTCAGCTTGGTCCATTGGGTCGGCTCGCCGATCTGGGACATTTGCACGGCGAAGAGAATTCCGCCGAGGCACCAGGTCCAGAGGAATCCCATGCGCTGGAGGGGCTCGAGGGTGTTGGCGATGTCGATGGCGCGGTTGGCCGCGTCGGTGAGGAGGGCGACGACCATTTTGACTGTGGCAACGGGGCGGGGAAGGTTGCAATTAGGTAGGTACCTAGGGTGGTAGAAGGGGTACTATCGAGAGTGTCGGTGGTAGATTGGCGCAAATGAGGGGTCGTTATGCGATGGTGACGATCAATTCGGCAGATGTTGCACGGTCGCAAGTCTCAGTCGCAATCTCAGTCGCAGTCTCAGTCGCAGTCTCAGTCGCAGTCACAGTCTCAGTCAAAGTCGCAGAGCTCGAGAACACTCCAGACAATCCACGCCGAGGCAGCAAACAGCGCGCCGTGGCACTTTTATTCTTCAGAGTCTGGAGCCTCGCGGATCGCGCTATTCTCTTATCGCATCGCCAAACATCTCCACGTGTTCTTATCGAAGCGGGGAGCGCAATCTTGACAGGGCAGCGCAGGGCAGCGCTAACCCCAAAGGGGACGCGGGCCTCTTGAGCCGAGCGCACCAAGCCCGATACAGCGTCGAGGGCCTGCTGGGGCTGCCCGCTATGCCCTGAACGTCCCGTCAACCCGCCCAACCAGACACAGACCGAACCTCACCGGGGCAGCCAGGCACCAGGTCACACGCCAGCCTTGTTCTCCGCTCCATCCTTCCCCAGACACATCGGCTCCAGGGTCCAGACTCCCGTCCTCTCAACTGTCCGACGGTCCCTTTGCCTATCCGACGGCCTACACACCTGTCCGACGGATCCTACCGCCGACGACAACAAGCATGATGTCCCAGATACTCCAAGTGTCCCGGCCCAACGCCAAGCCAATGCAGCGTCATCTGCTCCGTCAAACTCGCTACCAACGATGACTCAAAGACCCTGGACCCGGGCTACACCGATCTGGATCGTGTCTGATGGGCATCCGAGGTGGGATGGTTCGTTCAAGGTTAACGAGCCAGGCATCCGGGGGACACCTGGCTACTAATACTCCATCAACGCCTTCCATTCACCAGACGCCTCTCTGCTTCCGCGACGTCAGCCTGCTTTTGAGCGCAAACTGCCTCATCTCGCAAGCACTGCCTGGTCCAAGCAAATCGGCTTCACTCGCCAATTCGGCCTCTCCCGCTGTCCCTTCTGGGCCTTGCCCGGCATGAGTCAATACCCCTGCAAAATTGTCACGATGTCCAATCGCCGCCAAGGTTAACATGGCTAGCTGCCTGCGACCTACAGATACCGACGCCAGCCTTTCTTGTTCGCAATCGAGGTTGGATGCTGCAAAGGGTAAGAAATGAAAACTCCCGTTTGGTTGGAAACAGACACTCAGACAAATCTCAGGATCGACACCAAGCCGCCAATAAGAGACTCGTTCATCTGAACCTTTTCGACCAAACATCCCTGGTGGAGTCGACGCCCAAACGCCTGTCCTACCAACATCGCCCAACCCCATAGCAGCGACCACACCACGGTGATGCGCCAAGACCGCCCCCTCATGGCCTCCTCCCCACCAAGAGAATCGAGCCTGCACCAACCCTGCAGATCCGGGACCAAGCGGTAGCCCCCAGTCGCTCGCCAGTCCTCGTTGAGTTCAAACTCCGCCACCATCAGTCTACCAAAGCCGGCCGCCCTCCTCCGTGCCCCCCGAAAGCAGGATGACGGCCCATCGCCGCTCGGCTTGGCGATCGGCCACCCTCGAGGGGTCCGGCTCATCCGTCTCCGGGCTTGCCCCTTCTGGTCTGAATGCCCTCACGTAACAGTGGGCAGAGGCAAACATTAAATACCGTCCAGCGTGGGCCTCGACTGGTAGCGAGCATCTCTTTTACTGCATCTTCCTAGCCAGGAGAACAGCCACCACTCTTCGAGACAATCCTTCCCACACATCGAAATGCGTTCGTCCCTTCTCGCTCTGGCCCTGGCCCTCGCCGGCCAGCAGGTCGCGGCGCAGGTGCCTGCCGGCTTCGCCACGACCAAGGGCAACAAGTTCCAGGTCGACGGCAAGGATTTCATCTTCGCCGGTAGCAACGCCTACTACTGGCCCTTCAATGTGGTATGCAAGCCTCCAAGCTCGCCTTGATCCATGGCTTTGTACTAACGAGCATCCCTAGTGGGGAACCGACCACTACTCGGATGTCGTCGTCGGCATGGACGCTGCTCTCGATGCTGGCCTCAAGGTCATCCGAACCTGGGCCTTCCACGACCAGAACGCCACGACCATCTCTGGCGGCTTGCCCCGCTACGGCACCGGAGGTGAGGCGACCATCTTCCAGAAGTTCAACGCCGATGGAACCGTCACCATCGACCTTAAGCTCCTCGACATTGTCGTCAAGGCTGCCGAGGACACCGGCATCAAGCTGATCCTGGCCCTCACCAACAACTGGGCCGATTACGGCGGCATGGATGTCTACACCGTCAACCGTGGCGGCCGCTACCACGACGATGTGAGTGCTGCCCTCGGGCTTTATGTGGTTCCATACTAATTCTCTCCAGTTTTACCGTCTGCCCGCCATCAAGACGGCCTTCAAGAACTACGTCTCCACCGTCGTCAGCCGCTACAAGAACTCCCCCGCCATCTTTGCCTGGGAGGTGGCCAACGAGGCCCGCTGCGGCGCCGATGGCACCCGCAACCTGCCCCGCGGCCCGGCCTGCACGACCGACCTGATCATCGACTGGCTCGACGAGATGTCGACGTACATCAAGTCCATTGACGCCAACCATCTCGTGACCACCGGTACCGAGGGCCACTTCAACCGCGCCTCGTCCGACTGGGCGTACAACGGCTCCGACGGCAACGACTTTGACGCCGAGCTCGAGCTGCCCAACGTCGACTTTGGCACCTTCCACTCGTACCCCGACTGGTGGTCCAAGACGCCCGCCTGGACCGACACGTGGATCGTCGACCACGCCGTTGCCGCCCGCGCCGCCGGCAAGCCCGTCATCCACGAGGAGTACGGCTGGCTCACGGCCTCGAAGCGCCAGGAGTACCTCGGCCAGACGAGCCCCTTTGGCCGCGTCGAGGTCCTCTCGCGCTGGCAGGACATTTCCCTGCGCGAGGAGATGCCCGACCTCTACTGGCAGTTTGGCTTTGGCGGCTACTCGTACGGCAAGAACCACGACGACGGCTTCACCATCTACCTCGAGGACGCCGAGGCCCAGCCCCTCGTCTTCCAGCACGCCGCCCGCGTCAACGCCCTCTACGGCAGCCCCCAGCCCACCACCACCGTCGCCCCGCCCGCGCCCACGACCACGAGCAGGCCCGCCACTACGACCACGTCCCGGCCCGCCACCACCAGCACGTCCCGGCCCGCCACCACCACCAGCACCGTCGCCCCGCCCACCACCACCACGGCCCCCGCCGGCCCGACCCAGGTCCGCTGGGGCCAGTGCGGCGGCCAGGGCTGGACCGGCCCCAAGGTCTGCGCTGCGCCGTACACGTGCCAGGTGCAGAACGCTTGGTACTCGCAGTGCCTCTAAGTGCTAGGCGGATGGGCAGGCCGTGCTTGGTGTGAGGATCACGGGCATGGGCTGGGATGCGTGTACATAGGACTGTTGTGCCTGTTCTTAGGATTCACCTGTATATATTGATCATCATGTTGGGAAAAGAAATGTTCGTTGATGTTGCACTTGGCCATGTGTTGAGCTACCAGTGATATGGGGCTCACTGATTATAGGGAGCACGTAGCCTGGAATACAACACTCAACTCACACCACGGACACAACTAAATGTACCTGTCGGGTGGCCCTGCGGAGCCACAGAACCTGGGGCAGTTTGAGAGTTAAGACTACGAGAACGTGTATATAAGGATTGCGGAGCGCCTGAATTCAGATGTATTCCGACCCCTATTGCCTGTGGATCACGTGGAAAAGACCTCTCACTCTGCTCCGAATCCAGCACTGCCACTACTGTCTCGAGCTCCCAGCCACAGCCTGAGCTGTGGACAGGGCTACGCTGACAGCAAAGTCCATCCAATACAACTCTGATATAGATGGAAAATTTGATAAATCATCGTCAAGTCCTCTGGAAGCAACGCTGTGTTGACCTCTCTTGCCACAACGGCATGTCCTTGAAGCTGCTAAGACGGCCGTATTGGTCTAGTACCGACAGGCCAGACCAGCGAGAACCGTCCAATTGGCGGCATGCAGGTGAGGCTCGGCCGCACGGCAATGTCAGGTTTCCAGGGACAGTGAGGACAGGGACAGTGAGGTCAGGGACAGTGAGGATATTGAATGTCCAATTGATTCCCAAGAAAAAAAGAAAGCCTTTGCTACCAAGTATATCTTTGACCATCCCAGCGAAGATACACAAGAAAGGAACGGAAAGATATCAAGTTGATGCAAATGGCGCTACTTATAGATCCCTCACTTCAACTCTCAATCGTCATTGTACGCCCACCAAGTCTTGAACCAACGCCATGATATCCCCTGCGATCTATCTCGACCAGCTGTCAAGGCAACGAGGCGACGAGGCCTCCGACTCCATTAAACCCGACCCCACCATTTCACCCTCTGCGTCCGTCCTTCATGAGCTGGCTCATCCTAGACGCTGCTTCTGGGTACCAGGCACCAATCAAGTGCCTACATCAACGCCACACCATCTGCCCACCACCACCGAGGGCGATTCTGGCAGTCACCGGGTTCGGCTCCTGCAGGTAGCGCTCCATGGCTACGCTGCTGGGGGGGAGCGCCTTGGGCAGCCTGGGTGTCACCCACGCCTTGGCTGCATCACGCTTTGTCAGAGAGGGTGCCCTGACATTCCCCGGCACGAAAGAAGGAGACTTACTCGCTCACGGCGTCGAGGTTGAGTTCGGTGTGGCTGGAAGCCTTGTGTGAAGACTTGCGGGAGGACTTGGCCGGAGTCTTGTGTGGCATGTTGAAAGTAGAAAATGGGTCTATGTGTGGGTGTGGTGATTTTTCCGGGGGGGGGGTGCAAAAGCTGTCGGCTCCGATGGTGGTGCTTGTAGTGATGGCGATGGTGATGCTTGTGATGGCGTTGATGGTGATGGTATGTGATCAGGAGAGAAACGGAACATGGCAGTGGGCACCATAGTGATTTTCTTTTATACTTGATCGTGTGGTCCATTTGATGCTCAAAGGTAGTTTTGCAAAGTCAGTCAAGCATCCTGAGATCAGCGATCGTGGGAATCCCGGGTTGCAAAGCCAGTCGAAATCAGTGCCGGCGAAAAATGACAGCTTAGAAAAAGTCCGCATCATCATAAGGTTAGGCTGTTTTGCGAGTTTCGCACTACTCCATGTCAGATTCACAGCTCCTGCAAAACATCCTAGTCTTGGGTCTGCAGGTCTCGCAGGATGTGCAGCAGCTCACTGGGTGTGCAGCAAGGCACTCTGGGCCTCCTTGGCAGGCTCCTCTGCCCGGCTCTTCGTGCATTTCATGCAGCCTGCACAGAATGGTGCGCGAACCACCTCTGCCACTTCTCTATGGGCACCACTGCCTCTTCTCGATGGGTCGTGTCTTGATTTATCTTCCTCGTCTCTTCTTCACTGAGCTATCAACCTCCCCATCCATCAAGTTTGGGGCGCCACATCCCTCCCGTTGTCAGACAACGAGGAGCGCTCACCGAATCAATCAAGTATAATAACATATCTAGCAAGCTGACAATCTCAGGTGAGCTCTAACGTATACATTCCTTGTTGTGGTTTCTCACTCACACTATCTTAGCCACCTTGCACAGAGGTCCGCCATGATGGGCACCGCCACCAGCCCTGCCGATCCGCCACACCCCCGAAGTCATCAAAAGGGCTTGTCAACCCGAACCCAGGGACTCCGACAGCGCATCTAATCTAAGACAGCCGAATACAGACGTTCTCTTTGGGGAAGCATCAAAACAGAGTTCTGCGCCAGGGAGACCTGCCCCATCGCCCCCAGTGGAAATGACTACTGCCCAAGACCCTACCATCGCGGCCGAGTCGCAGTATTTATTTCAGGAGAGTAACCTAAGCTCTTCACTCGGAAGCCACCCCGAAAGCCAACAGCAAGCCCTGAGACTTCCAAAGGAAGACTCCCAGCACCTGCAATCGACTCCATCCGATAGGCGTCCAGCAGCCGCTACCTCGTCTGACCTTCCAACAAGGGATATTTATACTGAGGGCATTACGGACAGCGAAGGCGAGGCCGCCCAGGCTTCTTCTGTCTCGCCCGATATTGTCGCAGTTGAGATATCGAGACCCTGTGTCGACTTATCTCGTTCTACAACGATCTTTGCCCGGCCGGAAGATGTGTCCCGTGGTCTCGATATACTGAGCATTAATGGTATTAAACTTGTCCTGTTGCCACGATTCGTTGCTAATCATCTTTAAAGGTCTGGAAGATGGTCTGGGCAGACAAGGATATAGGCTCAGAACCGAGACCCACCAAGCCCCTCGCAATGATATGGTCAACGCCGGCATCGGGCCTGTAATCATCGTAACCTCGAACATGGCAGCTTCACTTTCTTGTCGTGACGAGTCATTCCTCAGCCTTTCGTCTTGCGAGTCATTCCTCAGCCTTTCGTCTTGCGACTCAATTCTCAGCCAGGTCACACGACGGTCTACAGACGGCACAGACAAGTCCTACGCCTCCGAAGCTTTTACCTCCGCATCGCGAGCTTCAACCATGGCCTCTGCAGCATCTTCTGATTGTAGCTGGCACGCTGTTCCATTCATGCACGCCTCACAGCCCGAGCTGGTTTTTCTTGCCGAGCAAAACCACTCCAAAGATAACGACACTCCACTTTCGTCGATCAGCACGGCGCAAAAGCTCCTGTACCTTCTTACACGGGCTAACCCTCATGGCCGATGCGATAAGCAGCATCTGCAAGACGAGAACGAGGGTTCTCGAAGGCCGCGACCACCGAGTCCTGCTTCGTCGCAGGCTCGGGGGAGACGTAGTCAACTGGACCAACACGTCGATAGGGGTGACGTTCCGGATGCTTTCGCCACTCTTAGCGCGACCGTTGAAAATCGGTCAACGGAGCAAAGTTTCAATGGAGTGTTATCTCTGAGCCTTCCTGTCAAGCGCAAAACCAGTACTCTAGCCATGGAAATTGTTTCTCCGATTATCAGAGCTTCCGCAATCAAGGGGAGACCTGTTGAGGCAGGGCTTGTTGTAAAAGCTCTCGGGCGGACAGGCCGTACTCTTGTGGCTACGAGGCCTATGCCAACCAGAACTCGAACTGAAGGGCAAATGAGCGATCGATCGCCTAGCTCCGAGCCCAAAAGACGCCGAACCCTCAGCATAATTGAGGAAGCCCGTGTGGAGCCCAGTGGTGGTTCCAGTGGCCCGCGGCCCACCGCCGATCGGGTGCCCGATTTTCTCGAAACAGAAGCACGGGATCATAACTTGCTTGGAGCGTCTCTCTCAAGCTCCGAGCGCACGTCTGAGACGGCATCTGCGAGCGACCTCGTGGCAACCCCCCGTGAACACTCCCCGGCAACCCGTGCGTCGTCTGTTCCTGCCCCTATGGAGATAGATTCTGAAGAAGAAGCTTTCCACAACGAAATCATGTCTGATACGACAGATGAGTCGGATGATCACTACATGTACGGAGACGAAGTCGATTCTAATGATTCCGAAGCCGACCCCTTCAACTGCACGGCCAAAGAGCAGACGTCGGCGACCCCGTCCGGAGTGCACGCCTGGGTCAAGTCCGTGGCGAACGGCACCACCGGCGGCAACGCGCCTGCAGGAAATAGCAGCGGAGCCTTCCAGTGCATGGGGCCCTCCGGCGGTTCCGGGGCTGGCGGAGCTGACAACAGAAAACGGCGTCATAGCGGGGCCGACGGTCGGGACGTCGATGAGGGGCGGGGTAACGGACACGGCAAACGTCCGAAACTGGGCGAAAAGGGCCAAAGAAATGCAAACTATGCATGCCCCTTCTCGAAACGATACCCTCCTAACCTGCTGCCGACAGCCTGCAGAAAGGGTTGGCCAGAAGTACGGCTGGTGAAGTATGCAATTCCAATTTGCTGAGACCCTCCACTCAACATGATTACATGCCAACTTCGAGACGAGGTACTGACAGAATATAGGCAACACCTTTATCGCCACCATGTGCATGAGCGCTGCCCGCGGTGTCACGCAACTTTCAGATCTATAGATCAGTTGAACAAACATCTTTGTCTTGAACAGCAATGCCCAATCATACCTGATCCTGGCACCTCGATCGGCATTGATAGAGAAACCAAGATCAAGGTCAAGTCTAGAGTTGGGATCCAACGACAGCCAGAACACGTCCGCTGGACAAATTTGTACAAGATACTATTCCCAAACTCAGACGAGGTACCGTCGCCATGTATGTCACCTACCTCGCAACGTATGGTGATAAAAGACCTCCTGTTGACTGCAAGATAGATTGCGACGTATCATCGACCAGCACTTTACCCAACAACGAGCTACTCCAGTTGTTGCACGGTAATCTCTCTGAATCGGTCCCCTATGAAATCGATCGAAAGCTCTCAGACTACCAACCGAGCCTGGGAATCAGCCCCTCTCACCTGGAAATCATCAAGCACGTCTGTAAAGAGGTCATGAACGCAAAATTCTCTGTATTCACAGAGTCACTGGAAGAAACCGGAGGGGTCCCGCAAACGACATCGCCTGATCTGGTCCCAGAAGTGGGACCCCCCAGCACAGCCGCTGAGAACACGCAATTCACTGCTGACGAGTCTACTCACATGAATGGTGGCGATGACCACACCCTCAGTCAGTTTATGGATTCCCATGGCTATGGCCAGGATGGGTACAGTGCTGCTCCAATGGATTTTGGAGCAGACTTTGAATTCAATCCCGACCCGTGCACGTCAGCCCATGGCGTGTACTTGCCACAGAACTTTTCATTCTCGGGAATCGAAGAAGCAGAACCGAAGGGAAAAGAGAAGGAGCTTTTTTGAAGGACCAGGCTGGTACTCCGTTGACGGTGTAGCCACGAAAGGGTTAAGATTTGTGTTCAGAGGCGCCTCCACATTCACTTATCCGAGCAGAGCGGGCGAAATCGTGTTAGAGACGCTGTTGGAGAGAATTTTCATTCGGGGTATTCCCTATAATACACGCAACCAGCAGTTCCTGTCTCACAGGCCGAACTCGCCCCTTCCAGACGTAGCCTCGTGGCGCCGTGCCCCGCATGAGCTTCGGATACTGTCGACTTGTCCATGCTGATCCATTTGACCAGCAGGCGCTTGAGTTCCCCTCCGCGCAGATGCAGAGTTCTTCGGCCTTCTTGCGTCTACCGTATCCGCTGGCGCATCGAGCACCCACCTCGCAACATCGGCTGTCCTCTTGCTGAGTGCTCTCTCGCCGAGTATGGGGCACTGGTTTCCGATGGCAGCAACGGATCGGCATGGCTTCTGCGCAGTATGAACCTTGTCCCACGCCAATGCCGGCCTGTCATTGCTGCTGCCACTCGTCCCCTGCAGTGGTGCGGGGCGTGGTGCGGATGAGGTTTAAGGGCTGGAATGCCAGAGTTGGGAGAGCATTGAAGTCTCCGAACTCCTGTGGATCGAATCCCCTTGATGATGCTGACTCAAGGCTTTCTCATGAAATTCCGGGAGAGTGATGGTGTTTTGTTAGATACATGCACTGACCTTGATCAAGGCAACAGTGAAATTCGGTGTAAAGAGTATTCGTAACCCCCGGACACTCGGTAGCGTCACACTGCCCGGCAGTTGCACCCATTTCTTTGAAAATGAAATTGATCTCAGGTACAGAAAATGCGGACCAAAAGGACCCATCTAACGTGGCAGAAATGGGCTTGAAAGCCAACCAAATCATAAACATACCCTATAGTACATTCAAAATAAGCTATAATACCTAATAATGTCAGGCATACTAGGTTATCTCTATATCTATAGTAAGGGTTATAGGTAGATTATGTAAGGTTGAGGTTAGGCTCTAGGTTCCGCAGGCCACTGCATTGAAGCCATCGGCTGATTCTCTGCGGATAAAAGACATGACGAGTTTTGGGTTTTGACGCTGAGAAACTCCGCAACTTAATCTACATTAAGCATATGCTTTCCCATACACTGAAGTAATTTGCGCCGGGCAGGTGAACAAGCCAATAATGTCTAAACATCGCGAGCCTACCAGGATACATATTATAAGAACAGCAACGGGAGCAGACTTCGACTCTGCATCCCGTTCCGAAGTCTCGTGTGCATGGAGCAGCGCTTGAGCTATCTCAAAGCGACCAAGCGGATAGTCGAGTACTGGCGGTTCTCTCGGGCGCGAAGTACATTATAGATGGGAATCGGTTGATTTCTCTGATTTCTTGCGTCCTCGATCAGCCTCCGTTCTCGTTCAAGTTTGTCTCGAAGTCTCTGATTCACCCAACACTGGAAATAACGCCCACGAACAAAACGCCCGATCCCAACTACGGATTGACCAAGGCCAGTCGCAGATCATGTTGCCACCACTCCTCATGGCCGCGTTGCCCTTCTTGGGCCTTCTGGGATTTTACGGGCCTGGCAAGGATGCAGTGAAGCTTCTCGGCAAGTCGGCGACGGCAAGCAACCCCCAGCCAAAAAAGTACCAGCCAAACAAGTACCAGCCAAACAAGAACCAGCCAAACAAGTACCAGCCAAACGTGTACCAGCCAATCGTGTTCCAGCCAAAGGTGCAAGTCGGCATTAGCATAAGCCAGCCTGAAAAGGATGGAAAATTCACCATCAAGTCCAATGCCAGTAGTGAATTGGGAAACGTGTAAGGGGACCGGCCTTGTTGGCGGAAGCAGCGCTGACCGTGTCACCAAAGTATCTTGTTCAATACCAACGGCGATTTCATCGGCGACCATGATTTCAAAGGTGATTCGGGCACCATAGTTCGGGGAAAGAATGACGGCATCTCTGAAGGCACAGTGGCTCTTGCTCAGCCGCGCGCGTACAAGGACCAACAAGCCATGTATACAGTCTTCAACGGCGGCGAAGTCCCTGTCTGCGTGGCATGGGCGACATTGACGACGCCGGGAGGGGACGGGTACCTGTGGACTGGAGACACTGGCGAGCTCTGCGGCGAGGACTGGTACTTCAGCGGACTTCGCGACGCGGGCTTCACGGGGATCGATGGTTACGAGCCAAAATGCATCTGGATCAGCAGCTCTTACGCGAAACAGTATCCTAACAGCGGGTTTCAGATTCACTGGCCCAGCTACAAGCCGCAGAAGCGTCCAGGCGCAACGGGAGATGGCAAAGAGAGCTACATCATGCCATCCTTCCAGAAGATTCTCCACAGAACGTGCGACCCCGACAGCGCCGTGTTCAGAATGCACAAGTATCCCGATATTTACACGTCGAATATTGTGGGCTACCGGCAGTAAGTCTCCTCGCCACTTGTGGTTACGAAGTCCTTGAGCACTGCTGATCATCCGGTGTCAGCCATATCAAACTCTTACGCAATGCCGGAGAGAAAATCGAACAGGACGCCGAGAAATCGGAAACACCTCAGCATGCAGTTAACTTTACCCGAGCCGACTACGAAAAGATGATTGCCAAGTTTGCGGAGAAAGCCCATCATAAAGCGGGTGATCGGACCCCCATGGAGAAGCCTTGGACAGAGTGCGAAGTGGTCACTATTCGTCAGGAGAACCACAGACGAGCCGAAGCTCTGGCAAGAGGTGAAGAGTACAAGTACAAAGATGTTTCCCGGGCCGGCTGCCCGCAAAGTCGCCGAGTGGAGAACCTGTTCAACAGACCCTGGGGAAAGGAAGGATACCTAGACGTAGGTGAAGGGCGGGCACGGCACTCGAAACGCCAACAAGACGGAGGAAATGAGGCCGCAGCCCTGAGCGGCCCATCGACGGCCAGCGACCCTGCCTCAGCCAGCCAGGATCTCCCAGGACCAGAGAACCCGTTTAACTGGCTTGTGGTTGACTCCTTCGTTGGCAACAGCGCCGCCTATCTCTGCAGCAGCAAGTCGTCGCGCGGACCCGACTTTGCCAACGCCAAGGAGGAGATGTTCTGCCACATGTCGGACAAGACGCTGCACCCATTCTGCGCAGCTAACGACAAGAAAACGGCTGATGGCGGTCCTTGCTTCGACCTCGAGTCGCAGCAGCTTGTTCGCGGCGGAATTGTCAAGAGACATTCCCCCTACGTCGCTGTGATGGACTGGCGGTTCAGAGAAGGGCGGGATGGAGCCAAGGTGAACCTGAGTCGTTGAGGGTGGTGGCCGCCGCGGCACCACAGGAGGAAGCTTGTTTTGTTGTTGAAGGGGCTAAGTAATGGTGGAGGATTCTGCGCAAGGTTTCGTTAGTGTTTAGGGAAGTTTTCTTTTGTCCGGTTTTTTGCTACTATGGCCACGAAGACGAATGCAGGTGTGGTCCAGGCTATCTTGAGGAGCAGTTGACCTGACACCAGGCCGAGCAACGCTGATGTGACCTTGGATTGCGCATCTTGGTGGGCCTGGACTCAACGATATTGCGTCAAGTCATGATGCGGTGGTCAATGATGACCACGCTAGTACTTCAGGATGTATCACATGTGCCCCAAGTCAGAAATAGTGTTATTGAACGTTTCTCGATTAACCGGCGAAAACCAGGGACACTGTGCCAGGCTCCCAGACTGTGACATTCAAGATCAAGATTGGGGCGGCCTTTTCACATCTATGGAAGCGGGAATTCGGGAGTGGAGACTCTGGTCGAGCCGAGCTCGGCTCAAAAGTCATCACAGCCAAATCTTGCGCCGACATCTCCACTACACTCTTGGACTCTCACCACCACACCAAAGCCACGGCCGACAAGCTCGTGGCAGTCGTGCTGCACTGAGGGTACCCTTTTCTGTCTCGGAAACACGTGGCATTGTAGCCGAGACGAATCATCTCGATGGACCCCCTGGGAAGCTCGCTGTTGTACCGGAAGAATGGTCGCGCTCAGGCGTGCGAGCCATGCCGAAAGCGCAAGGTGGGATGTGATCATGGCCAGCCCGTCTGCAGCCGGTGTCGAAAAGGAAAGAACCCAGAGGCCTGCGAGTACATTGTCGAGAGCCCGACGCGTAAGCGGTCTCGAGAGACTTCATCGCCGCCCCCGGCCGCGTCCTCGGTCAAAGTGCATCGCACCTCGCAAGCCGAACCTCGCAGCTCCCGGCTGCCATCGCCAAATTCGACATCAAGTGTCGCCGTCATCACGCGCCCAGTGTCCGCGCCGAAAGACGCCGTCGCCGTCTACGGCTTCCAGACACCCGACAATGCAAGCCCCCAACCCGTGAACACGGCGCCTGGCTTCCTCGGCTTCACGTCCTTCAGCGGCATCTACGATGAAGCGCGCAGCAACCTCTCGCTCCTCCACCCGCAAACGGTCACCGTATCACTAGACTTTGAAGCGCGGAAAGACCCGAAAGACGCGCGGCGCAGCCAGATGCTGACGCCTGCCGTCCTGGAGACGTGTCTCGCCGTCCTGCGCCATATTCCCGACGAGAAGCGAGGTCGGTCCCTGTTCAGAGCCCATTACAACCTCTGCGATGGCTGGACCCAACCTGTCGCGCTCAAGAGCCTGGAAGCGCTGTACAAGGTGTATGGGGATTACTTTGACGAGAGCCGCGACGATGTCAAGCTCACCAAGCTCGCCCACATTATTTGCGAGAACACGAGGAGACCCTTCTCCGAGAACGAACGCGATCCCGTCGAGTGGGCCGCCCAGTTCTCCGGTCACAACAATCGGTGGGAGACGCTCGGCGTCTTGTTCACGTACTGGAGAATGGGCGCCATCGTCCACGACTACACCCAGCAGCCATTCGGCCCGGTCGGCTCAATGAGCTGTGGGTTTACGAGGAAGCACGAGATGCACCAGCAGTGCCTGAAGAATTGCGCCGAGCTGGCACGCGCGCATTCCGAGTCGGGCAACACGATGCTTCTGTATGTCTTCTTCAAGAGGATGATTCTCGAATCTGTCTCTGCAGGTGATGCGAGTGAGTTTCGGTTCTTTCACCCTGGGTTTCCGTTTCGGGAGAGTACTGACGTGACTCTCCAGGCTTGTCCTGCTGGCAATACCACGCCGAGAGCGTCTCGCTCATGACGTTCCTGGGCTTGCATGCCGAGACAAACACGGAGCCATACATCCCATCGCTCGCGTCTGAAACCCGCAGGAGGTTGTTCTATTGCGTTTACAACATTGACAAGGTTGTGTCGTCCTTCGTCGGCCGGCCGCCCATGATCAGTCGGAGGTACTTCAGCACACCGCCACCTCTCGACCTGCGAGACGAGTACCTGCTGGCGGATGAGGCGACCATGATGCAGGGAGTGGCGGCATTGGACGCAAATGGATGGAACACCGAGGGCGCGTTGTATCCGACGACCATTATCAGAGCACGCGTGAAGATGGCGAGCATCCGCGATGAGATTATGGAGATTGCCATGGGAAATGGCACAACGTCGATCGAGGCGTTGCTGTAAGTCAGAATCCTGCGCGCCGTGAAGGAGGCAAACTAACCGGCCGCCACAGAAATATCAAGGCCCAGCATCTGGCGATTTGGGCCAGCTTCCCTGATGTACTGATCCTCAAACCTGACGACATCAAGGATGCATCCCTCGAGATGGCTACCCTGTATAGCCGCATTATTATTCGCCTCGAGTACCTACAGAACCTGTTCTTTTTGGAGAGACTGCTCGTTCGTCGTGGCCATAACAGCAGCGGCGAGCTCCTTTCGGTCAGCTTCGACATGGTCACCACGACGCTCATGACATGGACGAACATGGATCGGCTGGGTATCGTACAGTCAGATCTGAAGTGGCTAGTAAGTATTTCAAGACCATGGCGCTCCTCACAAACACCTTGGAGACTCCAATCTCAGGCGATTATGTATTGACGCTGTCAGGTCATGGCTTTCGCCGCGCCAGGAGGTGGCATCCTCTGCCTCGAGCTCCTCGAGCCCACTCTCCGCGGCACCCACCCCAGCAACCCGTCCATAGATCGCTCACGGATCGTCCAGAAACTGAGCCTCCTCGTCGGCTTTCTCGAATGGGTTGGCGACGAGGCCCCCAATGGCAACCTCTGCGCGCACTGCAGGGCGCTCGTGCAGCACGTGCTCGACCAGACGCTGAATCCCCCGCCCGAGGGCGCGCCGGGTCTGGAGATGGCTGATTTCGACTTTTCGACGCAGGCGGACTTTAACTTTGAGCTTTTGGACACTTTTGACTGGCTGAGGCCGGAGAACATGCCCGCTGCGTAGGTTTCAGGCGATGCGGCCACTTGCGAGTCTCTTTTGCATTGGCACCGTCGAGAGAAGCCTGAGGCTGTCTACCGTGATGAATTCTAATGATTGGAGTCGCTACCTGGGCAGCTCACTTCTTAGCCCTTTGAACACCTGCCCGAGTTGTCTCCTGCAGCTAAGGTCCCGTCGCGACTCTCGTCATACCCCTCTGGCACGAACCTGCGAAATGCAACCCGTCGAACACATAAATCCCACCTCCAGAGTATGCGCATTAGTTACACAGCGAATCCCAGTCATTATAGAAAGTGCAGGTGCTTCCAGCCTGACAACACGTCGGTCCAACATACCCAATACCGCCACACTGTCCCCACTTTGGCACACAAGTTGCAGTCGGCGTCGGCGTCGGGACGTACGTCGTCGTCCTCGTCGTCGAGATGGGAGGAACTGGCTCAGCAACTGGGCGGATGAACTGCTCGGCAGATAGCTGGGCGGTGTTGAATGTGGCATCCGTCCCCTCGAAGATCTCTGTACCGGCGGAAAAGGAGAGGACACAAGTGCTGTTTGTGTAGCCCTCGTTGGCGACGAGCCACCGGACAAAGTCGACGGCATCGCCCCTGTAATCGGTCACTGTCGTGTTGGCTACAAAGGTGTACGCTGTGAGGCTGGACTTGGTCCCCTTGTAGACGTCGAATGCGTGGCTGCCAATGTTGGCGATATTGGTCGGTGAGCTGGTGGTGCTGGTAGGGGCAATGTCGCCGTACTTGCCGAGCCATACCTGGAGACTCCAGTCTGGAGTCGCGGTTCGACAGGATGAGCCTGACAGCGGCGCACCGTTACCGCCCCCAGTGATATCGAAGAGGACTGCGGCTTTGACATCGGAGCCAGTGTAACTGCGAAAAGCCTGTGAGTAGGGGACCAGGATGTACGTTTCTCATCTCAATACTTACCTCCACTTCCAGTTGGTCGTGAGGGAATGGAATTCGGACAAAGAGGCCACTTGGAACCTCCAGCGATCGGCGCGCGAGTAGGACCTGGGCGTCGACGAGGCGCCATTCCACGTGAAGGACGTGGACCACCTTAGCAGTGAGTCGAACTGACCCACGACAGTAACGCACTGGGAGCCGTCGTCAGGGGCTGCTTCCGAGATCCCATTTTGGACCAGGAACCAGAATGTTTCGAGGTACTCTTGTGGTCCGCAGAAAGTGGCCCGCTTGCTGAGGACGTTGCCAGTTGGTACGCCAGAGCTGTGTTGGACGGGCTGTGGCACAGCCAACGCGAGCGTAGCAAGAGCAGCGATCAATCCGAGGAGCTTCATGGTTCTGAACAGTATTTGCCTTTGGTGCTAAATGTTATGGGTGCACTCGTCAGTCGCAAAGATTGGCAGTCGTGCCTATTTATGACCATGGCAAGCACTCCAGGACTCTCTGTGGCAAAAAGCATTAAAGAAAGTCGCGTGATCTGGAAGCAAGCACATTGAACCCATCATCCTCCATCGTGACGGATTCGAACCTCCGCAAATGCCATCTTGAGGGCACTTAATGTACATAAATACGATATTGCAACCTCGGGGAAACGGTCCAGGCGAGGAGGGATCGCGTGCATGGAGATGGCCTCGAAAATTGGGATGTCATGTGAAAGAGAAAAGACAAAGCAAAGGAATCAGACAATCTGCAGCTTACTCGCATATTCCGGCTAAACCTGGAGGATCTGACGAGTGGCTTCCGTAGGCGTGATGAATGCGAACGATCAAATCATAGGCACGCCTGTGATTGTGGCGCGTTTGGTCGTCTGATACCTGAGCGGGAAGCTGACACGGCTTGGCAGGATGCTACCTTTCTGGTAGATGACCTTCAATTACGCAGCCTTCGATTAGTTGAGCTTTGGGTATGAAGTGTGGCATTTTTCGGCAAGAGTAAGTAAGAGAGTACACCTTGAACAAAGCGAGTCGTCGTGGCTTCATCAGGCAGATGCTCAATAGCCAACTACCTTACCTGTCAAAGAAAGCTACCGATGATGATGCACTTTTCATTTAATGTTAGGCGATGCACAATCATATCCTAGAGCTTGAGAACGTCAGGAGAGGTGATGATGAATGCATTGCCTTCACACTACAATGAAGAGCCCAACTTGGTCGAAATTTCGAGCCCAAAGGTGTAATGAAGAAACCCATGCAACACCAGGGCGATCTATTCAGGGACTTGCTTGCCTCTGCCCATTTCTAGAAGTACGCTTCAATCTGGAAAAGCATTTGAGTGGCGTCCTTTTCAGATCTTGAACTCTACAAAGGTCGTCAAAGCCGTTGCGCTAAATGACACTGAAACTAGGGCATCTGCTCATTGCGGGCATCACATTGGGGGCATCACATTGGGGGCATCATTGGGGGCATCATTGCGGGCATCATTGTGGCCGTGGGCATCACCGACTTCATGGCCTCATCCAGGAAAAGGATCCGAGACCTGAAAAGGCAAGTCATTCCACATTGCAGCCGCACGCATGACGAATCAAAGGACTCCCACGTCCTTTGACGCCGACACATCTGATGCGACTCAGAGATAAGAGACAGCGTGCAGCAAGCGCCCGACCTGGTGCACATGTCGCGATGCAACCGCCAGAGGCCGAGGGACGCCCCCTCATGATGCCATGCAATCGAAGAAGACCAGAACATTTGTAGCGCCTTCCCCCACAGGATGGAGCAATAGGCGCTGGGTGCTCCGGGTGCTCCAGGCGCTCGACAATCAGGGGATCGACCGGCAGCGAACTGCCGGCGATTAAGCTCGTGAGCTGCCTCTTCGGGCAAGACGCGATGGTGTGACTAGGGAGCTTCCGCCCTTGGCAAGATCACCTGCGAGTCGCTGCGACCACTGTCGCACCGCACAGGTTAGCTCCCGGCCTGGCTTTAAACACCTGCCGCATTGCGATGTGATGCCCGCGGCACCTGGATGCTGAACCCAAATATCCCGCTAGACGATTAGGTTGTGGGCGGAGGCACGACATCTGAGCTGAACGCCATTGACCGTCATTCTCAACGTTATAAAGCAGCTGACTTCGGCATCTTCACAGCAAGAGCAGATCCAGTTGTCGCCACCAAGAAACCAACCATCTTGTCCCGTCTCGTCTCATCTTGTCGCCATCATGAAGGCCTCTGTCCTGTCAGCCCTCGCGCTCCTGCCTCTGGCTTTCGGCGCAGCCCTTCCCAAGCCGAAGAAGGTCGACTACACCGGCTTCAAGGGCATTCGCGTGAATGTGCCTGAAGATGATCAGGAGGCGAGGCACCAGATCAGCAAGCTCGCCGCCAGCGTCCTGAACCCTGGCTCTCACGAGGCCCTCGACATTGTCGTGTCGCCCGAAAATGTAGACGCCGTCTTGCGTCTCGCCGCCAACACCACCATCCTCGTCGAAGATATTGGCGCTGCTTTCGCCGAGGAGGACACGGCTTCCCTCTATGCCGGTAGGACTCGGTCGCGAAATTCACTCGATGGTTCTGGTTGCTGATGCTTGGTGCAGTTCCCAGCGAGACGTGGTTCACGACCTACCACAGCTACGCCGACCATCTGACCTTCCTCAATGACCTCCAGTCTAGCTTTCCCACGCAGTCTGAGATCTTCACCACCGGCTCCTCGTTCCAGGGCCGCGCTCTCACGGGCATCCACATCTGGGGCAGTGGCGGCAAGGGCTCCAAGCCGGCCGTCATCTTCCACGGCACCGTTCACGCTCGCGAGTGGATCAGCACGATGGTAGGTTCTGCTAGGCCAAGGCTTCTCTTGCACGATATTGACTGCTTTCATTAGACCACCCAGTACATGGCCTACCAGCTGCTGACCAAGTACGCCACCGACACCGGCATCAAGGCCGCCGTCGACAAGTTCGACTACTACATCATCCCCGTCCTGAACCCCGACGGTGAGTCAGCTGCAACAAGAAGCGATCACCAGAGAACCAGTCTAATGCGAAGCAGGTTTCGTCTACACCCAGACCACCAACCGCCTGTGGCGCAAGAACCGCCAGACCCTGAGCGGAAGCTCCTGCGTCGGCCGCGACCCCAACCGCAACTGGCCCTACAAGTGGGAGGTCACCGGTGGTGCCTCGACCGACCCCTGCTCCGAGACGTTCAAGGGTCGCGCTGCCGCTGATGCCCCCGAGATTCGCGGTGCCAAGGCTCAGGTCGACACGCTCGCCGCCGGCCGCGGCATCAGGTTCTACATTGACTTCCACTCGTACGGACAGTACATCCTCTGGCGTAAGTGAAGTGCACGAGTTGCGCTGGAGCCTCACACCTGATGTTCGAGACCTCCTGCTGACATTGGCTACAGCCTTCGGCTACAGCTGCTCCGTCGTCGCTCCCGACGACTCGGCCCTCTCCGCCATGGCCTCCCGCGGCGCCAGCGCCATCCGCGCCGTCTCTGGAACTGCCTACACCATCGGAAACGCCTGCCGCGCTCTGTATGCCACCACCGGCGACAGCACCGACTACCTCCACGGCGTCGCCAAGTCTACCTACACGTACACGCTTGAGCTCCGCGACAAGGGCACCAACGGCTTCTCTCTGCCTGCGAGCCAGATCCAGCCCACCGTTCGGGAGACCTGGGCGGGTGTCCTTGCGATGCTGCGCGCTGCTTAATGGGTGGTATGGGGCGATTCGAGCTATGCTAAAGTGTTGGACTTGGGGCATCGGGTTGTTTAGCATCTAAAATAAGAGCATGAATGCGAAAGGTGATGATCTGCTTTACTGTTTGATGCTGCAGCAGAGTGTCAAGTACGTTAAGGTTAGCACAAAGGTTTGCACGATTAAATCTGTGTGTACACGAGGTGTGGAATGCAGGTAACATAGAATCATGGCGATGAAGAGCAAGTCATCTCCCCATGTGTTTATTCTCCCTAGTACGCGCAGTGACGGGCTCAGCCTAAGCAAGCCTACTCCCTGTGCTTCTTCAATAATGGGAAAGCAGCGCAACTACTAGCGACTCGACTTCCCCCAAGCATAGACAAACGCCGCTGCCTAAAGACAAAGAAGAGTGAGAGCGAACTCGTTATTTCTAGCCTCTTCCTCGGCGGCCTGCAGCTGCTTTTCGGCCTCTTCTTCGGCCTCCTTCTCTTTTACACGGTTAGATAATCTCAACTTGGATCCAGGAGGCAGGCTGGAAAGTGCAAACGTACCCTTGCGGAGCTTGATGATGGGCATAGTGGCCAGATAAACGCGCCAGTTCTTGTTGCTGAAGCCCAGCTTGCGGGGGTTGCGGTCAAAGTCCCAGAGACCGACGGCGTAGTCCTCGTTGAAGGTGGGCGGGAACTTCTGCTTCAGGCCTGGTGGAGATGTCGCTGTGAGCAGGAGGCCAGCTTGGGGGATTCCCTGAGGGGTGGGTGGGATACTCACTGAGGGGCGTGACGTGGAAGCGAGTGCCGTTCTTGCGCTCGCGGGCGGCCTTGTAGTGGCGCTTGTTGGCGGCGACGAACTTCTGCTTGCGGGTCTGGCGAGCGGGTTTCTGGCGCTTGTGGTATGTCTTGGTGGCGGCTTTGGTGATGATGCAGATAGGCTCGGCGACCTCGAAAGGTTCCTTGGGGGGCGTGAGGCACTGGGTGGCTTCAGGAAGCTGGGGAGCATCAAGGAGCTGCTGGGTAGACTCGGGGCACTGCTGAGGGGACTCAAAGAACTGCTCTGGAGACTTGGGAAGTTGTCCAGGAGAATCAGCAAGACAGAAACAGTTCTCCAGCTCGTCGCTGACGGTGGCCTGGTTGGAAGCCATTGCTTCTGGGTGCTTTGGTGAGGAGGGTTGTGTTGGCTTTTAGTGAGGGGAGAAAGAGCTTAAGAGAGGAAATAAAGGTCGTGGGAATGAAATATCTGCAGAAGGGCAATAAATAAATACCAGACCCGCGGGGGTTTGGCTGAGTCGTCGCTTAGTCGTCGTGAGAGATCGGTGCCTTGCTCAAAGAAGATGTGAGAAAGGGCTGCCCTACCATGGATGTGGGTGCTGCTCTAGGATGAGTTGCAAGGTCTACATTTGCTGCCTGAGAATCGTGAAGAAAGCCTTCAGCTTCTTTATCCACTGCGTTCAGAAAGCCAAGTTCACGGGACAAGATTGCCTATGCAGCTTTGGATTGCACGCAGGCCGGACGTGAAATACTGGGTATGGATTCCAAAGCCATTTCTTTTCTCCCATGTCAAGGAGCACTCAATCGTGTGGTTAGGTATGCTTGGACATTTGGGGGTTAAGTTACCACATGGGTGAACTTCATATGCACCGCAACTCTAGAGATGCTGGCGTCTCTTGTCGATCGGCCCCGCATGTCCGATTTGGTCCAGGTGCCATCATGTTACTGGCCATGAATTGGTCATGGCAATGCACCAAGCCTGACTCAGCGCCTTGGTTCTTCACCCTATATCCGAGGTTCTGTTTCCCCGCTTCCATCAGCTTACTGAAGTTCGACATCGACCTTTTTAGGCCAGAGACAACTTCCCGAGTCATCATATTCAGACCAGAATCATCCATCCCATTCCTCTCCGACATGAGCGCATAGAGACCTGCAATCACATCCAAGTACCATCACACCCACCTGCCATGGCGCCCTCGAAGCTCTTCCCCTGGTTCCCCCACGCCAGGTCTCCCATCATCATCAACGCGCCCATGATGATCACCGCCAACGCCGCGCTCGCCACCGAGGTCACAAAAGCCGGCGGCATAGGCTTCATCGGCGCAGGCTTCGACCTGTCCGCCGCCTCGGCCGAAACGGGCCAGCTCAAAGACCTCGCCAACGGCCTCACCGAAGCCCGCGTCCGCCTGAACCTGCCGCCGACCGCGCCCCTGCCGCTGGGCGTCGGCTTCATCACGGCCCACGAGACGGCGCCGCAGTTTGCCGCCCACGCGCTGCCCATTCTGACGCGTCACCGCGTCGCCGCCGCCTGGCTGTTCGCGCCCCACCCCGAGACGAAGCCGCACGCGGCCATCATCGCCGCGCTGCACGGGGCCGACATTCGCGTCTTTGTCCAGGTCGGCAACGTGGCTGCCGCGCGGGAGGCCGTGCAGGATGGCGCCGACGTGCTGGTCGCCCAGGGCGTGGATGCCGGCGGCCACCAGTTTGAGCGCGGCTGCGGTGTCGTGGCGCTGCTGCCCGAGGTGCGCGCCCTGCTGGCGAATGAGTTCCCTGACCGGCACGTCGCCGTCGTGGCGGCGGGCGGTATCGTCGAGGCGAGCGGTGTTGCGGCTGCCGTGGCACTGGGGGCCGAGGGCGTCGTCATGGGGACGCGGTTCATCGCGACGCCCGAGGCTGGATTTGCTGAAGAGTACAAGGCGCTCGTCGTCAAGACGACGGACGGGGGCGTCAGTACCTGGAAGACCCCCTTCCACGACCGGCTGGCGGCAAATGGCCTGTGGAAGCCAGGCTTTGATGGGCGTGCCATCGTTGGTGACATCCATCTGGAGCACATGAAAGGTGGCGTGACGGTGGAAGAGAGCCGTGAGAGACTCAAGACTGGGTGGAGTGTGGAGGAGGCGAAATTCATGGTGGGCAAATGGGCGGGCGCTGGCGTTGGACTGGTCAAGGAGATAAAGCCTGCGAGTGAGGTTGTCACCGAAGCAAGGGAAGAAGCGAGAAGGATTATTCGTGAACTGGCCGAGGGGCTGTGAGCTCATGAGGTTTGGGTGTTTGTGCCCTGCCTTCAAATACAGAGCACAGGATTCAGTCAACAGCATCATCAGAAGCGAGGGGCAATTGAATGAAAATACTAGGAAGGACATTTCGAATGATCGAATCATGATAAACTCATTCGACGAGAGTTCGACGTTCCCTTAAGACGAAGAGTCGTGAGGCAATGAATTCACCCCAACTTCTTACCACGGTGTTCCATTCGTCACACCGCGATCAGCCATACAGGGCTTGGCGAGCAGTCAATGTCTATTAAGATCCTTTTATATATCTAAAATGATTCATGGTCTTTTCCAACACCTTTAGCGAGGGAAGCCCCGAGGAAGAGAAACACCCGATGATAGAATTTGTGCCATGTTCATACAGCCACCGCCATTTTGCTTGGAGACAGCCTCAGCCGAGGTAACCCGGGTCGCAAGGACCCTGGACGCCCACCGTGTATTCGATACTTCCTCGCTCCACATGGTCATTTTGTTTTACCTTTCCATTGGTCATGACGAATGTGCCCGTCCCAAATCGGTTCAGAGTAGCCTTGCCAACGATGAGTGAGCCAGCGGTCACCTTGCACTCATTGTTTGCACAATAGCACACTGCCGAGCCCGCCCATCGGGGTGAAAAACCGGGAAACTGGGGCGAAGCCCATATTTGAAATTTCCTGCAGATATCTCCTCGCGGATCTTTTTCTGGTCAGCATAGCTAAATATGATGTGCTGGAGGATAACCATACCTTTCACCGGGGCTGGGCTGGCCATTGTGGCGGCAGCCAGAGCGAGCAGTATCCAGGGTCCTTGCATGACGTTCAAGTATTTCGGGTGGGGAGGCTCAGTGTCTGGTTCTACTATATCCGACTTTCTTGATGATGGAAGGAAAAGAATAATCTATACGCTATCGGAGCGATATATATACTGTTGAGAGGGCTTCACTACTTATGTGAACCCTAATCCAGTACTTCCGCTATGCTTACGAGCTCTAAATAGGTAGGGTATCTAATAAGTCTTATAATAGTTAATTCTTATATATTTCTTCTCTCCTTCTCTGAGTTACTACTACCTACGTAAGTTAGATATACCTATCTACTCTTAGCGATTATATAAGCTATAGTTTACGTATTCCTAAGAATAGTAGATCCTAGATATCCTAGATATTATTATCCTAATTATAGAGTTCCCTAATATTAGTTTAATACTAGCTCTTCTTTTCTTTATAGGTAGAATAGCTATAAGAACTAATATTAAGAGCTATCGCTAAGGTTAATAGCTACTCTAATACGCCTATAATTCTCTAATCTCTAGCGTATTAGATCTATTCTTTTAATCTTAAAGTAAATAACCTAATAATAGGAAATAATAAGAAATAATAATTAGAAATAAGGAAAATATAGCTTAAGCTTACTATTCCTATAAATATTAAATCTCTAATTCTTAATACTTTAGAGTAATAATATTATCTATAAATAGCTTTTTAAGGAAATTAACTAAATTATAATTTAAATAATAAGAAGAGGCCTCTAAATCCTAGAAATAAAGGGAATAAATTAGAATCTAATAATAAATAGTATTCTTATAATTATTAAATATATACTCCTAAGGCCTCTAAATCCTTAATATATTAATAGAATATAATAGAATAATTATTAGCTTTTTATAGAATCCGCTAGAATAATTCCTAATAAATTAAACTATTATTTAATAAGAATAATAGGATTAAACCGCTTTAATTAAATAAGTTCTATAAAAGATCTATATATCTTATTAATAAGTTTTAATAATTCTATTCTATTAACCTTTCTCTCTCTTTATATCGATTTCTTTAATTTTTATAGGCTAGCTTAATATATATAAATAACGTTTATATAATTAATAAATATTTATTTTTACTACTCCTACTTATTTATTTTCCTTTTCTTTTTAGCCTCGATAATACCTCTTAAGCATAAGACCCCTATACCTAAGCCCCTTAAGGCTAAGAGAGTAGCTAAGTATAAGAATATTATTAATATTAATTATAAAAGCTATTAATCTAGTAAATAGCGTATATACGTAGTAATATTTATAAGGTTCCTTATCTAGGTTACTTTAAGTCTTATCTTATAAATAAGTAAACTAAAATTAGCGCCTTAAGTATATATTATAACCTCGATCTTAAAGGATCTTATTATTATAAATATATTTCTAAGTATTCCTATAAGCTAATATAAGCTCTTATAATCTATATTTCTTATATCTATAGCTCTAATAAATATTATCTTTAATCCTATTAATATATTTAAGCTTATTATAAAGTTTTTAGCTATTTATAATAAAAAGAATTAAATTATAAATTCCTATTCCTTTTTATTCCTTTAATTATCTAATTATATAATTAGCTAATAATATAATTATAGGATCTAGAGAAATAGTATATTATTATTAAAAATATATTATAGATTATTAATAAAGAGGATATTAAAAAGGGTAACGATTTTAATAAAGACCTTAATAATCTTAATAATACCGACTATAAAGTAGCTAAGCGGGCTATAGCTCTATAG
>NW_009276935.1:322197-323445 GCF_000150675.1 Verticillium dahliae VdLs.17
ATAGATCTTCTAGAATATCTATTTAAGAATATATATTATATTAAAATTATTAATTATATTATAGATTTCGCTAATTAGAATTAAATATATAATCTCTTTATATTTAATAGATTATTAATAAATAATACTATTATATATTATAAATATATTCTCTTAATTATAGGAACGTTTATTATTAAAGAGGATAATAAATCTAATCTAAGAATTAAAGTCTATATTATTAAGAAAAGAGCTATTAATAAATATATATAATTAAATAATTAATAGATCGAGGTATATATAGTTTAAGCTATAATCTATATTATCTATCTATTATTATATATATTTATTAAGCTATTTAAAATCGCCCTTCTCTAAGTTCCTAGCTTAAGAAGTTATAGTAAAATTAAAAGCTATTTCGGGTTAATAAATAGAAGCTATATATACTCTACGAGCTCTCTAAGCGATAAATTATTACTCTAAATCTAATATCCTTAAAATTATCTATTTTAATCGATTATTTTAACTTTTCTATAAAATCTTAAGATTATTAGTTCCGATTTTAATAATATAATTATTAAAGACGTCCTCTAAATTAGCGTTTAGGATAAAAGTAGGCTTCGCTTAGAAGCTAGCTCTTAAAAGCTCTATTTACTCCCTTTCTATAAATACGGGCTCTCTAAGGTTTAGGGTATCGTTAATCTATATTCCGATTAATCTAAAGCTCTCTCTAGCTCTAATTAATAGGAGATATAGATCGTAGCTTATTAGAACTACTATTAAGCGCTCTCTATAATATCGCTAATAGGTTATAAACTAATAGAGGCCTAACTTTATAATTCTATAGAATAGCTTAACGATATAGAAAATAGTATCGTTAAAGTATCTATATTATAATTCCTTAAGGATACGTAGTAGAATATTATATAATAGATCCGTAATACTTTAAATATAAGCTTAATTAATATCCTAGAATATTAGCTATTAACTACGTTCTTATAACGTTAATATAATCGCTAAGATTAATTATTAGCTATATCGTATAATTATAAACGATTATATTAATAGGGTCGTCTTCTCCTAATCGCTATACCCCTAAACTATTAATCTTAATTTCTTATATAAGGCTTAAGGGAGTCCTTTTACTTCTCTTATAAGCTAATATCTAAAGATCCTAGTATTAAGGACTATAGATTTACTAATTAATACGATTACTCTTACTATTAAAAGCGAATCGATCTCCTCTTAATTAGATTATTAAAGAATTCC
>NW_009276935.1:325750-459023 GCF_000150675.1 Verticillium dahliae VdLs.17
TTCCCCTATTTATAGAATATAGGTATATATTCCTAGAGCTCCTTAATATACTTTACTAACTTATTATATATATTATTTAAATAGATTCTAAGATCGTTTATATCTTTAATATAAAGTAAGAATAGGGTATCTATTAAGATAATATAGAACGTAATTCTCTTAATTAATATTAGAATAATAATCTCCTCTATAATAGATATTACGTTTCCTATTCTAAATCTTATTCTAGCCCTTATTCCTTATTTATTAATTATTAAGCTTAGAATAAAAGCTATTAAGGCCCTAGTTTATAAAGCTCCCGCTATAGAAACTAATATTATACTTATATTAGGAATAATATTATATTATATATAAATACTATTAATCTAATACTAGCTAAATAGCTACTCTATTAAAGCTATCCTTTTAGCCTCCTAATTACTCCCTTTAATCCTATATTAGAACGATTTATTTATTAGGAAGTATACTATATAGGCGTTTATTAATTCGCTTTCGGGATTAAATTTATAAAGATCTTCTACTTTTAGCCCTTCCAAATCTTCGGAATCTAAGCTCTTAATAAGCTCTATAGCTATTAAGAATTAATAATATCCTTTCTATTAATCCCTATATACTTCTTATATATATTTCTATTACTATTTTAAGTATTATTATTCCTTAAGAGATTACTTTATTAATTTATAATCTAATTTAGAATATATCTAATATTTACGAATCCTAGAAGTTTATTAATCGTTAATTCTATAAAACGACTACTCTTTATAATCTCCCCTTCTACTTATTTAGTAATAGCTACTTCTACTTCTATAACGCTTATTAATATAGAAGTACTTAAGTATTCTAATATTCTCCTCTACCTTTAATATACTCTTAAGCTAAGCGGATAATATATTAAAAGATCGCTCTAGCTTTATTAATATAATCTTTAACTCTAAGATATTTTAAATTACTTTTAAAATATTTATATAGAGATAGGTCTCTTCCTAGAACGTTAGACTAAGTACTCTCTAATATTACTAAAGCTTATTTAGAAGGATCTAAAGAATTTCTATTTATAGCTTTCCTATATTCTTAGGCTCTATAATAATAGAATTAAACGTTATAGAGCTCTAGTCTATATAATACTAAGCTCTATTAATCTCTAAATCGAATTATTATTTAATTTTTAAATATATTTATTAAATTCTTATATTCTTATTTATATATTCTAAGAAGAAAATTTATATATACCCTAAAAATATATTTAGGAAGAGTATATAGAGCTATATATATTAGATTTATAAGAGCTTATATATATCTATAAAAATATATATCTTATTATCTAAGATATTATAAATCTCTTTAAAATAATTACTCTCTTTATTCTAGAATAATATAAATTACTTAATTATAACTCTATCGATTAATAAATTTACTAATTTATATAATAATAGAATATAATACTAAGCTAATAGGTTCTAAGTATTATTTAAAGGTAAAGTCTTATTTTATCGTAAATAAAGTATAATCTCTTATTAATTAAATTATTTATTCTATTAATTAAATAACCTTAAAATATAAAATTAATAGGGATCTATCCTCTTATTTCGTATAACTCGAATTTAGGATAATTAAATAATCCCTATTATAAATAATCGCTTATTATCTAATTATTCTGGCTATTCCTCTATTTTATAGAATATTAAATTATAATTAATATTATTCTTTAATATATCTATATTAAATATCTCTTCCTATAATAATATTAGAATTAATTTCTTTAATATTTTAATATTTATTACCCCTAGAGAAGGATCCTACGATCTATAAGATATACCCTTTAGCGCTTTAAGAGATCGTTAAATTATAAAAATCGAAATCCTCTTCGCTCTAGCCTTAGAAGTCTTTAATAAACGCCTCTAAGAAATAAACTCCTTTTATATTTCTATATACGTTTATTATTTTAATAATCTAAGCGCTTTTAAGATCTATAGATATTAAATCTAATAATCCTAGGAATTATAACTCTATATTATTTATAATAAAATCGATATCGAGATCTTTCTTAACCCTCTAAATAAAGTATATAATATTAATATCCTTTAGAATAATATCGAACTCCTATTATAGCTTTTTAGTATTCTCTAGCTCTATTATAGAGCTATTATTATAATCTAAAGAGCTTATTATTACTAAGTTTATAAAGCTCTAATATAAATAATTAATTATTCTATATAACTTCGTTTTTTAAGTTTTATAGTTAGTAATATAGCTTAATAGTAATCTTAGTTATAAGAGTCCTAAAATACTCGAAATAGATAGTACTCCTATAGATTATATAATAGGGGAATTCCTTATTATTAAGCTTATATAAGAGTCCTAAAATACTTAAAAATAAAATAATACTTTTATAATTACTTATAAAACGTAATCGATAAGCTTATATATAGTAAATATACTATTTATAGGATCGATTCTAATTTCTCTAGCTCTAGCTATTCTATATTACGTTAAATATAATACTAATTAATATTAAGAGGGCTTTACTATTTATATAAACCCTAATCTAATACTTCCGCTATACTTACGAGCTCTAAATAAGTAGGGTATCTAATAAATCTTATAATAGTTAATTCTTATATATTTCTTCTCTCCTTCTCTGAGTTACTACTACCTACGTGAGTTAGATATACCTATCTGCTCTTAGCGATCACGTAAGCCGTAGTTTACGTGTTCCTGAGAGCAGTGGATCCCAGATATCCCAGATATCACCATCCTAACCATAGAGTTCCCTAATATTAGTTCAACATATACACTCTTTTTGGCCCTGGCCAAGTCCCTACAATCCACCTGGTGACTTTGAGCTTACGAGCTTTTGTGTCACATCGCTCGTGTCAGCCTAGCCGCTCATTTTGAAGAGTTTGGCAGGCTGGAGTTGTGACACTATTGCACCTGTATGCTAGGGTTCAGCCTGGACCAGGCCACCGGAAGTAGGCCGTCTAAGCATAGCGTGTATCGAGATTCGATCCTTGTCGTTCGGAAAGATCTAGGGAAGGATGGTCTTTTCACAGGATCGAAACCCAAAAAGCTAGCTAGGTCGAATTGAAACGAGGTCCGGTTATTTGACTTCGATGAATGCCCCGATTGAGTCATGTAGCAGAACTGGAAGCCTTTTTCGAAACAGATTCAACGGAAAACTCTGTGCGAATCTCGATGACAGCGACTTCGAAGTATAATCTGTCTCTTTCTATTGCGCAAATGCTGGCTAGGGTCGTCATTGGCGGTGTAGTTGAGACCTTGTGCCCTTGCTACAAATTTAACACGCCTACGCTAGGAGCAGAGCAGTGAGGACAGGCTCGCTAGGTGGTGTGATTTAACGTTCATGGTTATGGGCAGAAGTTTGGTTACCCAGCCGCGTGTCTTGAACGCTTGCTTATGGGGCACGCTTAGGAGGTCTGACAGCTGGGGATTCCATTTCTTGCACAAAATTGTCACCTTAATAATGTTGAGGTCAAGGTCGGAGGAAAATATGTGTGTTGGGCAGGAGGGTGCCTGGAAACTAAGGTAAGCTATGGGGAGGCACCAGGGCACGGGCCTCCTGGCACCAGGTGAATGCCACCGACCAAGTGCCACTGACCAAGGGATGATGATGATGATATATTTACCGCCACTAAAAATCCTATATAGGCAAAAAGGCCCCCGCGCCGCCACGCTCCATTGGCCGTCAAGATAGCCATATTCAAGTTGCTGCTGAGTCTATGGACTTCATTTCTGGTCGTCTGCGGGGGGGGGGGAGGCATGCCGTATCCCAGTCTACAATGCTAAAGGCGAAGGCCACTCATTTCTTATGCAGAAGTCCAGAAATCAATGAATTGAAATAACGGGAAGCTAATATAAAGTCGTTCGACGAAATTTAATATGTATAGGTTGCTTCCTTTCGCCAAGGGCAGAATCGACCACTCAAAATTCTTAAGAAGTGCATAATCTCTAGAAGCTAACAGATCCCAGCATGCTCCTAATTATGAAATGCCCTTTCTATAGACCGGTCAGTGATAGGAAAGGCGAAACAGAGATAAGATTCACACCTACAGCCAGAGGAAGAAAGAATGGCGGTAAAGAACTATGTATCGCGATCTTGAAAAGTCAACTTAACGATAGTATCGTTTATTTCGATATAAAACGGTGAGGACCCCGGTAGTATGACCTCAGAACCCTTTTCAAGGGACATGACATCGAAGAAACACGTCTTCTGGCTCTTCAATGTGTCGACGTGTTTCTCGTCTAGTTGTTGAATGTGATATAGGAGTGGAAAGCCTGGTTTTGGATGATCGGGGCCCGTGGCATACTCAATCGTTACTTCCGAGCTCCCGAATGTGTGGATCAATGACGTCTCACCAGGGCACAAAAAGAACAAAGGCTGCTGATTTGAGAGACGGTTCTTTTTGTCTTGGGAAACGCTGCTTGGCGTGTCCCCGGGGGAAGTTGTCATCACCGATGTGGCCACGTCCGCCTCGGACTCAGCAGATGATGCGTCCCTAGCACCGTCGTCCGCAGGGCCTCGCAGCACCTTGCGGCCTTGAACTTGTGCCAGCGTCTCAGGCCCAGGGGATGTTGTGACAGCACTCAAAGCCTCTGCCTCGGTGACTGCGACCTCTGACACTGTTAGGGCAGTGCTCTCAACAGGGTGGGCCAGGGCAATCGTCTGCCTTTTCTGTAACACCATCTCAATGCTTCTACGAGCAATTCGCTCGAGTGATTCATTGAGCTGGAGTTGGAGATGCTTGAAACCCGGCAGTGAGGGCATTCTCCATCCCGAATATAGGCGTCCATGACTCTTTGGGACGCTGAGACTCCTATTGAGTGCCAATGTTTCGTCGCATAAGAAGCAGGCCTTCTTCATCGACTGGATCACTCTGGTGTTGGAGAGCTCAATGGTAGGTAGGTTCTTCAAGTACACTAGTATTTGGACTTCAGCGTGGATTCTAGATTCGGCGAGAATCCGGAACGTGTTTCGGGTAAAGTCATGCTCTGCTAAGAGAGGGGCTTTCCCCATACAATTGCACAATGTGGCAGCAAGGCCTTTCTTCGTCTTTTTGGCCGATAGTCTGCTCAGTGTGTCGACAAGAGATGGAACGTATCCTGTCGTGTCAGGACGGACAAAGGCACCAGGCCCGAGACAGACGGGCTTGATCGTAACACTGCGCAAGGCGTCGACCTTTCGGGTCAAACGGTATAGCCGGCGAGCGGCGGTACGGTACTGGCCAATCTTGTTGAAAATCCTTCTGTAGTCTTCACAGGAAGCACCATTCAATGCAGAGGATGGGACCCCGCGGAACACATCGAATAAGTCTCCCATTCGTGTCCAGGTGTCTATCTCCTCAACAAGCAACAGGAGCTGTGCATCTGTCTGGTGTTTCTCGAACTGGTTGAAAGCCGCTATGAGCCTTCGGGTTCCATCTGTGAAAGCTCGTTTGTGGCCATGGCTACTTGAGCTATATGAGGCAACTGCATCGCACATGTCGTGCAGCAGCTTTTTGAGGGGCGCCTTCGTCTTTCCCCGCTTGTGATTGCCAAAGCGAAGGCGTGATAAGATACGCGCCTTGCAGATGGACAGGATATCGGAGAAGACGCGATACTCTAGCTGGCTATCGTTTTCTTTCGCCGGTGTGTGAGCAACGTCGACTGTCTAGCCTGGAGTTTGACTGACCTCTGGTGGCGTGGGAGAGAGTGTCAAATATACGCCTAAAGCCATCACACACTGAGCCCAGATAGCCATCTCCGTCGGATGGCTTTGATTTGTTCACTGCCACAAGAACCTCGAGTGAGGTTGGATGGTGTTTGCCAGGCGTGTTGAACTGCCGGATGGCAACAGCGGTAACTAGGGCGACGTCTTCGCGGATCGAAGAGAGTGCCGCTAGGATACCCGTGAGCTGCCGTTCATGCTCGAGCGAAAGCGGCAATTGACCATCACTTTTTGAGGCCTCAAGAAGACTTTTGTTGGATGGCCGGGCTGGGACATCGTGGAGGAATTGCAAAAGAGCGATATTCTCAGCGCAGATGATGGCTGGAGACTTCTGCGGAGGAAGCATTTTTCGAGCAACGCCTCTGGCAGTTGAAGGGAACACCTCGTATGTCACCGAGAAGGGGCTTTCGCTGCTGTATATAGAAGGGAGTAGCCTACAGACAGGACTCGTGGGGTGTCATCAGAACGCCAACAATGCGGTTGGCGCGAAGGAGAAGGTCATGATAGGCCGCTGCGTCATGCGTGAGGCCGGCCACTTGGCCAAAGCCACCCAATAGGTCCCGTACGTACAATCACATTCTGTAGTTTTACCACATGCGCTCATGCACTGCCTCGTGTCAGATTACGTGCGTCTTGTTCATACTGTGTACTACTAGGCACTGCATTGTCAGTGCCCAAAGAATGGGGTCTGATATACGGCTCGGCAGAGCGTTTAACACTCGTCAAGTGTACCGTTTCACAGGCTAGATGACCAACCAAACACCCAGCTAGAGATGAGAGATTATTATGTTGGATCTTGTCGGTAGAAGTAGTTTCTTTTAAATGGACGCAAGCCAGCTTCTAACGATTGTAGTTGATAGCACTTGATGGGTGCCGAGAGTCCCGGCCGAAATATAAAAAGAGCATGAATAATAGGCTAAAGGCTTTTCTTGAAGGAATTCACAATCAATTTGCTGGCCGCTCATCGACATTGCTGCATTGAGGATGGCTAATGCTTCAGAGACTATCTAGGTCTGACGCGTATGCCATCCGCCGCCAGAGCAACTTCTTTGTCCGTCATGCCTGTCACCAGCGCATCCAAGTCCAGGCTTGCTGCCTGTCCAAACTGCACGAGATCGGCTTTGAACGCGTTGAGAGGTCCAAAAGCCGAGAGCTGCGGCTGCTTGAACCATAGCGCGAAGAAAATCGCCAGAAGCGAGGCTGAAATGAGAAATCCGACGGAGACTGTAAAGGCCAACACCGTCCACGGCGCTGGCGCGAGGTGTGACGACCTCCTTGCGGGAGTACCAGGAAAGTAATTTTCGTCGGCAAGGCCCTGCTGCGCCGTGCGCAGAAACGCAGGGGCGTTGGGGGCGAAGACAGCGCCGCGGAAAACGGGGTTGTAGAGGAATAGCGCTGTGGCATAGATATTGCGCAGCGTGTCGACGGCTATAGAGCTCTCGAAGCCCTCGGACTGGTAGTTGTAGTACACGAACATCCATAGGTTAAGTGTGACATCAGACCTCACCTGGCCGGTCTCGCAGTACCTTGAAATGGTCGAGTTGCCCTGGGAAAAGGGGCAGAACAGGTTGTCAAATGCGTCGAGGAATTCGCTCGGGTGGATGTCCTGCCTTGTTGGCTTTCCTTTGTCCGTCACCTCTAGGATGGCGCTGCTTCGGCGATCGGCGGCCATGCTGATATTCAGGCGGTAGATATCCAGCGTGGATGAAAAAGCAACGAAAGAGTCCCACCCTGGCCACTGAGGGTTCAGTGAGCAGTCACCTTCGTCGTCGAGCTTCCCTGGGTCGCAGGCTCGAATACCTGGGCGATAATCAGTTCAACAAGTCCCGACATGGGCATGCTAGCCGCACAGTGAGGCCAAATGCTGGGCCAGTTCCAACTTACCGGTGAGAATAGAGCCGCCCTTGTTGCTCTCCTTTGCGCAGATTTGAATGGCACTGTCCACGGCTTGGTAGACGCGACATTCGCTGGTCGCCCAGGAGATGGACTTGTCAAGGGTAGTGTTTCTGCCTTCGAGCTGATACACAGGCATGTCACGAGTTAAGAATGCTGTGAGATCGCTTGGCAGCTGGATATAAGGCCACGGTGCAATCCACCTTAGTCCGCCAACGAGCAAAGTTGCCTCGCACGTCAGATCGTTTCGACACTCATGGCTGATAGCTTCCGTGCTGCTTGCCATTCTCGTGTCTTGCAGCATATTGAAGATGTAGCTATTGGTGACATAATCTCCCGGCACCTGGAATGTATCACTAGAGTTGAAGATGCCCATGCCGCCGCTGACTGTCGACCAGCCAGCAGGACGGTAGGAAGTCCGAGGGCTTGCATCTGACATGATGATGATACCAGGAAATCGTATCAAGAGCCAGACAGCTATCCTGCGCCGTAGCCGTCAATCTACGTAATGCGGAAGTTTTACCCATGCAAGATTATTGCTCACCTCCAGAACGCCCAAAATTGGGGCCATCGCGCCGAAAGGCCTCGCCGAAGTAGATTCACGATGCGAGATGGCGAGGGAGATCCGTTTTTCGGGGGATTTCGCAAAACAACCCACCATCCAGCAAGGCCAGAATTCATGACGAGATGGGTCAAAAGAGTTGCGTTCCGGTGAAGAATGGGTCCCCAGTACAGCTTCTCCCACCCAAGATTTCCCAGACTGTCAAGGGCCCAGTCGGTCAGCTTAGCGAGGATTGTCAAGAGGAAGATGCCTGTCGAAATCGAAAGATTGGCAAGCGGCCAATCGAGGGACTTGGCTTGCCACGTGAGTAGTGAGACGAACATGAACAAGAGCATAGCCCACAGGGCTGACCAAAGCAGGCCATCGGTGAGGGCTGCGTGGATTGGGGAAGCCTTTGTTGGTACATTGCTGGGGATGGGGGCACCATTGGGTGTAAGAGGGGTACCCGTCAATATTCCGGGCAGCTGTGTTGGCGCGACAGGGGTTATTGAGGTAGTTGGACTGGAGGGGGGAGAAGCAACTGGCAAAACTGGAAGGTTTGCAGTGTTTGGAGGATGCAAAGTAGTCGGTGTTGATGGCGAGGAAGCCGGCGCCGTTTGAGGTTGGCCGTGGGTACTCGAGGGAAGTGAATGCGGAGTTGGTTGAGGGGCAGGTGTCTGGCTAGCTGGCTGCGGCACAGTCGTCTGCGGAGGGCCTGGAGTAGCTGAAGACTGTACAGCCGGAGGTACAGCCGGAGTTGGGCTTGCTGCAGGCGATGGGGGGGACGCGATCCATGCAGGGTCCAGAGCAGCATCTGGGCTGTCAGCAAGGGGCGGAGTTGGGTTGGGACCCTGCGAAGCATCCGGAGAGACATCGGCGGGGGAACCGCCGGTGGGAGGTGCCTGTGAGATTGCTGATGGATGCATAGTCGCTCCGCTTGTGTTCTGGGACGCATCGCTAGGAGATGCATTTGCAGTCAAGTGTGAGGGTAATGTGACCATTGGAATAGAGTCCCCGATCGAAGTAACTGAGTCGGCATTTGGGATTCCCTGCTGGGCCATGGTGACAAATCGAGATCGGGTTTGCTTGCGAGCACGACGTTGCGCTGATCACAGCTGTCGAAGCTCTGAAATACCCGGCTACCATCACGGAGACGGTGTTTTGATTTTGGCCCCCATTATATCTGCCGGGGGCGCCGCTGTCAATACCACAGGTTGACAGCTCGGTCTCGAGCTGTCCCGGAAGAAAAGGTTGCTCAGCTTTGCCACGATATTGCCCTTTTCGGCCGCGGTCAGCCGGGACGGCTTTTCGGCACGGTCCTAGACCAAACTCTAACAACGGCTTCGGTGTGTGGCGCGACCAGGCTCTCTCGTATCTGATAACGTGCTTTGCGATATGCTGCTGGCGAGGCGTCGAGATGTCACATCGCGTGCTGCGAGGCGTTTGTCAAGTTTCAGCTGAGCCTATCCGACAACGCAGAGGGTTGAGCTATTGTTGCGCCCCGCGCCCCAGCCTGTGATGGAATGGGGTGATCGTCTGGGCCACCTGATACCATCTGCAGCCTTACGCGATGGCGATAGCATGTCCGTAGGAGTTGCTTCCAGGTGGGACAAGGATGGCGATTGGCAACGAAATCAGCTTGAATGCTCTGGGGCAACAAAAAACCCCATGCGCCCTGGATGGCTCATCCAGGCCTGCAACTCTACAGTCCATCACGAAATATACTCTCGATTTTTACGTTGTCACAATGCAAAACCGTATACTTCCACTTTGCGCGGCTATCGCCGCAACCGTCCCCACCGCCTCAGCCTCGCGATCCGCCCTCCGTGCCTCACGAGACGCAATCCAGGGCCGCAGCTTTCTGTGCCCCGTCGTCTGCGACACCACGTGGTGCTGCCTGACGGGCCAGACGTGCCAAGAGAGCAGCGACGACGACGCGCCGTACGAGTGCGCCGACTCGCTGTTCGAGACGACCGAGGCGGCCTTTGCGCTCGTTCCCCTGAGCAGGCAGATTGAGTCGATCATAGCGGAGAACAGCCTGTTCCTGTCGAGTTTGACGGCGGAGCTTTCGCTGACGTTGACGTTTACGCCCGTTACTACGCTGCCTGATCTGTTCGAGCCGACTACGGTGTCTGACAGACCGGTGATCACGGAGCCTTTGACGCCGCCTGCCACTACTACACTTCCGACGTCGACAAGCTCCAGGACGCAGGGTGATGATGACGCTGCGGAAACAGGCGAGACGAGTGTGACGGCGACATCGACGACGTCTACTGCAAGCCGTGAGATCTCGACATCGCCCGAATCAACGATCAGGGAAACTGAATCAACTTCAGGAACTATCTCCCCGAGTGCAGAGAGCTCATCGTCGTCGACTGCCGCTACCGTCTCGGGAGAAAGTGGCACGGCCACATCTACCCGCACGGCCTCGATCAGCACAGAGACATCGGCGCTGTCCGGCCCCGTGACGACGACCTCAAGCCAAGGTGCCGCGCCGACGGCGCAGTCACAGTGGCAGCACGGCATGGCCGTCGTCGGGCTCGTCATTGCTGCAGTACTCTAGGAGAAGGGAAAAAAGGATTGCGTTGAGACGGAATATGCTTAGTGGCTGGAGAAGACTAGCTGAAGGTGCGAAATCTGTGTAAGGCGGGTGTATGAAGATCAGCGGGTCCTCATCCAACGAAAGAAAATTGAGTTGGAGTGTAGTGTGCTTGAGATATGCTCTAAACTACGTGTGACAGACGTTCATTATGACAGACCTCTGGATTGAAACTGCTCTTGACATTGGCCGACTTGGCTACCCCACAATATGAATTCACCAAGCCAATATCTTTGACCACACATATCAGGGCAAGGCATTGTTACTGGAAATTGCAAAGGCGTTCATGTATCATCAATTGAAGACGCTTAAAGGTCAGGCCAGAATGATTTGGTCAAAGGCACATGAATCTCAGGCCATGGCAAATTCAGACAGTTACTCCCGGTACTCGCCCGCAAAAAGCGACTCGCCCGGCTCCCCGTTCATGACCTCCCAGACAGCCCTCGGCTCAAGCTCCAGATCCCTCTCTTTCTTGCTTCCTTCCTTGGCCTCCTTGATCTCCTCGAGCGCGTTCTCCCTCTCAAGGGCGACTGCGAAAATATTAGCTTATTTTCCTCATTCCGGGGACACTGGTGTGGCACTCACCGTGCAGGAAAACGGCGGTCCTCTTGCCCGAAAACAGCGCATGCGGCACGTTGGTAATGTTGTCCGAGTTGGCATCGCCAATGGCGTAGACGCCAGGGATGTTTGTCACGAGACCCTTGGTTTGGTCGGCCGCAAGACGGCCGCCGTAGAGCGTGACGCCCATCTCCTCGCCAACATCGGACGCCTGCTCGGAGGGCCAGCTCGACAGGAAGGCGGCGCGCTCGACGGGCTTGCCCTCGGGGAACTCGACGCTGAAGAGGTCGGCATGGGCGACGGACGGCAGGCTGGGGTCGTGGTCGTCCTTGTCCTCCTTGAGGCGGGTGAGGCGCTCAATGGTGCGGTTGTCGACGGTGACGTTGTGGATGTCGAGGTAGATGCGCCAGTCGGGGAACTTCTTGTCCGTGGCGGCCTGGGCGTCGGGCGTGTCGGTGCCGTTGACAAAGGCCACGACGTCGGCGTTGAGGGTGATCATCTCGCGCACGAGGCCGGGGACGTCGGCCAGCGGGGCGAACAGGCCAAGAGGCTGGTCTGCGTACTCGTGACCGTCGCACCAGGGGCACCAGTAGATCCCCTTGCCCCAGGCGTCCTTGATGCCGGGGGTCGCGGGGAGGATGTCGCGCATGCCGGTGGCCAGGACAATCTTGCGGGCGCGGTAGGTCTTGGAGGCGCCGGTGGGGTCATCGGTGAGGACTTCGAAGAGCGTGTTGTTATTCTGCGGCTCAATCTTGGTGACTGTCGCGTTGACCATGGAGACCGTCTTGTAATGAGCGATCTGCTGGCGAGCGGCGTAGCGGAAGTAGGCCGGGCGGACGCCTGATTTACAGATCAGAAATGGGTATCGGAGAAGCAAAGGGAACCATACCATCAAATCCGAGGACATCGTGCATCTGTCGCGTGGGGTCGTTGCGGTACACGCCCGAGTCGATCAGCAGCACATTACGGCGGACACGGGCGAGACCGCTGAGGGCCGAAAGACCGGCAGGACCGCCACCGACGATGATGGCATCGTACTCGGTGGCGCCGGTGCTCGAGGCCACCTCAAGACCGGAAGCAGGCACAGCAGCACCTAGGCCGAGGGTGGCCAGGGCGGTCAGGACGAGGGCATTACGGAACCACATGATGCGAGAGGGAGGGAGTCGTCAAAACGAAGGTGAGATGCGTGAGGATTTCGAAACCGCAAACCAGCGAGGTAGACGGGCATTATAAAGACGGAGAGCCCATGCGTGGATCACAACATGCGAGCCGGCCGATCCCAACTTCGAGTCTGTAGGCGAGAAGGCGTGAAAGGTCGGCCAAGCGTGTTGGAATGGACCGTGATCGAAATGAGTCGTGCAACACACCTGGGCCGTGTAACTGAGACTAGGGATCCATTGGACAGCGGACTCTGCGGTTCATCCCGCGTGCTTGTGTCGATCACGACTCGTTGGCCGAGACAGTGCCCCGCATTGCAGTCTACCGCGAGACAGTGTCGAGTGCGCCGACTCGGGCCACACGTCCATGGGAGCCTTCACGACGCCAGCTCTGCATTGCATTGACCGGTCAGGCTGGGCTGAAGCTGGCGGTCTCTCGTCATTGGAAGCCACGAGGATGTGTGCTCGAGGGGCATGTCAAGTGGTCGTCGGCTCTCGGCAGTCTGTGCAATGGCGATGGACATCTGAGTAACGAGAATGTTTTGCCAGAGCAAGCTGCATGACGGGTAGTCATGCAAACACTCGATTAGGCCGCCTGCATCGTCGCTCGGGTTGGATGGTGGTAGGACGGTTGGAGGTGTGTGTATCGGAAGTCATCAATCTGGTCGGAAACGGCTCCAGGGTCTCGATGCTGGCAGTCGGCAGGTCAAACACTGTCGGTCATCGCGCATGGAGCCATGGCACGCCATGTCTACAAGCTGGAGTCAGGCGTCGAAGGAGGAGGCATCTGAGTGACCATCTGCACACACCGCTTGCTCGCGGGCAGCTTCAAGTCGGGGTAGCCGTGTGATGGGTTTCGAGCGGCACAAGGATTCGTGGCAGCTGGCGTAGCTGGCGTCAAACGGGTCTCGGGGAGTGACGTGGGTGGGCAGAGCTGGCGGTGGGAAGTGAGACGTTGAGATTAAGACGGTGATGTTGTGGAGCAGGCGGTGCCTTGAGCTTGGCCCGTGTTGGTTTGGGTTTTGGCGTGAAAACGAGCAGCCACAGCCACTGAGCCTTGCGCCACTAACACTAAGCCTTGGCCGCCAAGCCACAGGCCACGGTCGGCCATGGCGACTCCGAGACAAGACACTAGAGGCAATCACCACTTCACCCTAACATGCACATCACAGCATAGTACAAGGACATCGGGCGAACTCGTTAATTCATCCCTTCTCGACTCGCACATCAATGACTCTTCTCCGTGATTTCTCAGGATCACCGCCATCTCGACGAGCAAGCCGAACTACCTACTACCACCGCACAATCATTTCCATGGCGCCTCCTCAGGCGGATCAACAGGAATCCGCCCCGCGTGCTCCGAGTCCCATTCCGTGCACATGCACTCCCGAACCGTCCACTCCTTCGGATTCCAGACAGGCTTGAGGCACCGCGGCACCTTGCCCTTGGGACAGCAGATGTAGTCGCACTCGGCGATGGCGTCCGGCGGGCCCTCCTTGCCGCGCTGCCGACCAAAGCACTGCAGCATGATATTGACCGTGCTCTGGCACGTCACCGTGTCCTGGAGATCAGTCTCCATGATGTGGCCCTCGACATCAAGGCAGCGCATGTTCCAGTAGTCCGATTCTTGGAAGTCAATCTCGGCGCAGTGCTTGCAGTGGCAGCGTCCGTCGGTACAGCTGAGCGTGCGCCGCTCTCCACAGTCGGCGTAGTCGCAGTCGGTGTGCTTGCTGCACGTACGGCCAAGGCATCGGCAGCCAGGGCCTGCATTCTTCTCGAGCGACGACTTGGTGTTTTGGAACACGCACACGGGTTCCTGCCAGGCGTAGTCACACTTGACGTCCTCGCAGTCGGATTGCTTTTCGCAGTTGTTGACGGCATCCAGATCATATTCGCACGATCCCGAGCCCGCGTCGGAGCTCCGACGCGTACATTTGGCGCCGAATTGCTTGCCGCAGCGCGTGCGGGCGCAGTCTTCATCCTTGAGGCATCGATCGCCCTCGTCGCTGGGCCGTGCGCTATCGGCAGGTCGGTCGTAGTAGCAGCCGGCGGGTATGTCGGCGCTGCCGTCTTCTGCCTTGTGGCGCTGAGAAACATCCTTGATGCCGGTGCCGCACCAGCCCTGCTCAAAGAGAGAAACGCGTTCGAGGTTGATGCGAAGTCGCTTCTCGTAATGGGTCGTGTCATCTTCGCGGACATAGGCGTAGGGCGTGTACTGGAACGAGACGAGGCCATGCCATGAACGAAGTGAGCCCCCGTACAAGGAGCTCGAGAGCGACACCTGTTGCTCGTAGAGGTGGACGTGAATGTCCCCTTCCCTCAGGCCGAGCTCGTCGCGAAGAGTCGTGCGGATGCTGTCGACCTCGGTCGGGTACTTGGCGGTCTTGGTGGCGTTGGCTGCTTGCGGGCTGATAATGGCAACGTACACAAACTCCTTGTTGTCCGCGTTGAAGTGGCTGTTCTCCGAAGTAAACTCGGCGAGACCGGGGTTCTGGGTACCGCCCTTGTCATTGCCGTCTTTCAGGAAATCTGTGACCATTTCCTTGAAATATTCCTCCTTGGTGCGATCGGGCTGAGCTCCCTTGACGGCATCGCCTTCGGGCCCAATCGGGATCGAAAAGGCCAGAGCCTCCCAGAAGTGTCCGAACCAAATGCCAGCAGGCGAAGCCACCAACACAACGGTACATCCCCAGACCGGAGGCGCGCCACCGCCCATAGGCAGCACGTTGCCTTGTCCTTCCGAATTGATGGCAAAGTCGTAGAACTTGCTCGTCGACCAGAGCTCAAAATTGCTCGAGTTCGTCCTGCCGTACTCGGGTCCAGTGGCCTCAATGTGCTCGCGCATGAGCCCCCACCAAAGATCCTCCTGCTGACGCCAGCCGGGACGGTACTTGCTGGGGTCATCGAGTTCAAACCCAAACATTGTGTCGTGCGTCCAGGCTCGGAATGGCTGGTCTTCTAACGTGTCTGCCGCTTCGCCGCATGCCTCGCATGTGCCGCCGCACAGCCTTTCGGGCAGAGGACAAGTCGGGCCTGGGATCACCTCGACGCGGGGGCTGTCTTTTCGCTTGATGCCGTCTCCACACCATAAGCGATGGATGAGGACCTTTTCCTCGAAGCGAACGATGAGCTCCCTACCAGTGCCATATGTTCGGACATTGGTCGTTGTGTTCTGCTCGCCGGGGGAGAAGTGCCACGAGAGGAGACCCTCCCAGCCAACACGCTCGGTTTTGTTCTTGTCGCTGTACACATCGGTGTGGCGGTTATAGGGGACAACATTGATCATGTCCTCATTCTGGAAGCCGAGCTTCTCCATCTCCTGTTTGACACCCTCAATGGCGTCGCGGATGTACGGGCGGTATTGGGGGGGCGAATCTGGATCATTCGACCCATCTGTATCACGCGGCGCCGCGATGCCGACCCAGACAAACTCTTGCTCGTCGATGTTGAAGGGCATACCGGGCCCTGTGAGGAGTTCAAGACCCTGGTATCCGCGACCGCCGTCGGAGATGAAATCGACAACACCTTCCTTGTAGTACTCTACCTGCGCTTTCGGGAACAAGCGCTCAATGTCGTCGGCAGAGTCGCTGAAGAGGCCGAGCGTCAAAGTCGGGACCTCCCAAATGTGCGCAGTCCAGACGGCTGAAGGCGAAGCGACGACAAGCGCGAGACAGCCGGCGACAGGCACAACGCCGCCCATTCGAGGGACGGCATACTCGAGCAAGGTGTTGTCTTGGCCATAATGGAAGAGAACCAGGGAGCTGGTCGAATAGTGTGCCAGCGTCGTGTTCTCGGCATCGCGTTCGATGCCGTGAAGAGCACCCCAAGTCGTGCAAATAATGTACATCTTGCGCCACCAGGCCTTCTCACCGCCCTCGCCGGGCCAAAAGCCTGGCCACCAGACCATGCTCGTGATGATCTCTTGTGCGTTTGCCGGAAGCGTGGCCCCAGGAGCCTGACGTTTGCTCAGAGCAAACTTTGCACCGCCACCGGCGTCAGGCATGGTATCGTCGCTGTCACTGTCGGATGGGTCGTCCATTTCGACATCGCTGTCCGAGTCTTGGCCAGGGTTGAAGCGACTCATACACTCGTCGCATCCGCCACAGAGGGGCACAGTATGCCGCCTTCGCTGGGTCTGACAACCATCTGCGACATCCGACATGTCGACATCCTCAGAGGTTTGGCCTTCAGGCACCATGCCATCGCCGCACCACGACTGGCGGAAGATGATGGACTCTTGCCAGCGGATGACAAGCTCTTTGGCCTGGCTGGGGATGACAGGAGGTACGCCGCTGCCTGTTGGCTGGGCCGCTGAAGTCGACGTCGTGACGGTGGCGGAGCTGGTTGAGTCGCCTCCACCAGGGCCGTACTGCCAGGACACCATCCCCATCCACGGCTTCCAGTGCGGTTTGCCTTCGGCAGCCCACTTCTGCAGCTTCTGGTCGTCGGACAGATTCCAGAATTCGGTTGTAGGCGCCAGGGCCGACTTGGGGGTACCGAATTTGCCAACATCGTAGAAGATCTGCTGGATGATGTCTTCGGGGAACTTGCAGTCCTTCTTCAGAATCTCGACAATGGCGGCAACAATCTCCGGATAGGCAGCTGCCGTCTCCGGCTCAGCGTCGTCGTCCATGACGGTGATGATGTAGACTCGCATCCATCGGAGGGACTCAAAGTGGAAAGGCTGGCCGCGGGCCAAGGCGCTGTCGCAGAGACCCATTTGCTCGTCACTACCATCGTCCCCGCCGTCCCAGCCCTGGAGTAAGACGTCGCGAACGTACTTGTCAAAGTAGAAGCTTTGGGGCATGTCATAATCGTCTGCGTACTCCTCAAAGGCGAAGCTGGGGATTTGCCACATGTGGCTCGTGAAGATGCCCCTTGGAGACGCCACGACGACGGAGGTGCAGCCGCGAATAGGACCGACGCCGCCGCCCTTGGGTTCATCAGCCGGTTCTCCGTCGAAATCCGTTTCGCCAAAATGATCGATGGTTGTTGTGGAAAACTCCTGTGTTCCGGCCGTGTAGTCAATCTTGGGGCCGTTCTCGACAGTGAGCTGGAAGGTCTTCATCCACCACTCCAGCTGGGCCTCGCCGTTCTTCCACGTCTCGGGATCGGTAGGCCGGTTGGCCAGGATGACATCTGCTGTACCAGGGCTCTGTCGGCGCGCGACTTTGTTCGTGGCGCTGTCTTCTGATGGGTCCTCAGCAGGCTCAGCCTCGATGTCCAAACAGCTGCTGCAGTGACTTGGGCTGCACCTTGACCTAACACACGTGCCATCTTCACGAGGCTCGAATCCGGGGATCGTGACTTCGAGATTCTGCGCGCCTTCAGTCTGTCGTGCTACCAAACTCTGTGTCGTCAAACCCTGGGTCGCCGAACTCAGTGTCGAACCCGGCTGTCGATTACGACACCACGCCATGGACGCGAGGACCTCGTTGCCGAAGCGGATGACCAACCGTTGCGACTGGTTTTCACTTCCTGGGCCATATTGCCAAACGAGGAGGCCGTCATACCACTCGGACCGAAAGTTATCGGGATTGGAGTCGTCCCGTTCATCGACGAACTCCTCCCAGTCTCGACCGACTTGGGTGTTTGGGCTGTACGGCGTGACGTGGATCATGTCGAATGGCACGCCGCCTGCCGTCTCCATCTGTCGTTGAATCTCGTCGATTTCCCATGGAGAGTAAACTCTTCCCCGTGAATCTGCCGAGGTGATGATCCAAGCCCCTATGAAACCGGCGGCCTCGGGATCTAGAGGCTTGCCGTTTCCCATGAGCCCCCACAGCCCGGGGTACCAGTCGACCTGGGCGTCGTCGCCCGTGGCGCCCCGGGCCAAGAAGTCGGTGACGCGCTCCTTGAAAAGTGCCGCGTGACCCATGGGATACCGTTCGCGGTCCCGCTCATCGTTGTAGTACAGATTGGGGGATTGCCAGATATGGTTCGTGTAGACACCCTTTCGGCTCGCCACTACGATCATGGTACAGCCCCATACTGGGCCCGAGCCGCCCCCGATGCCGGGCATGGGCGTGCCGCCGAACAGGCGAGGCGGTTCATCGAAAGCGACGAACATGCTGGCCGAGGCGCCGGGAACCCACCGCCAATCGGGGTCGCTAACGTAAAAGTCGCTGCCATCGCCAGCACCGTAGTCGGCGACGATGCGCCATGCCTTCTTCCACCAGTCGGCAGCGCCGTCTGGCCAAGTCTCGGGAGAACTGACGTCTTCGGTGAGAATGACATCTCCATCTCCAGTACCTCGAGCTTGGATGATGTGCTTTTCGGCTGTCGAGTCGGGATCCGTGGTCCCGGGCGGACAGGCACCGCCGGGGAAGTCGCAACGGCCTGGTTCGCAGAGACGTGGCGGTTCCGTGGACGTGGGCGTGGCCGTGGCGTAGGTCGTCGCAGTCTTCGTCGGTGGCTTGGAGCAGAGCCTCTTGGTCTCGCAGGCGGCAGTGAAGCAGCTGGTTGTGAGAGCTTCGGTCTGGATGGTGCCCGAGCGCGTAACGGGTTCAACAGTGCAGAACTGCGAGCAGTGAGGGGCGACGGTGTAAGTGACGGTGCAGCTGGCCTCCTCTTCGTCATCATCATCATCGTCGTCGTTGTCATCATCGCGGTCATGATCTTTGTCGTTGTCTCGGTCGTTGTTGTTATCGTTGGTACCGCCGTCAGTACCGCCAGAAATACTGCCGGGATCAATGTCCCCGAAGGGGTTGCCGCCATCTCCCCCATTGCTACCACCGCCTTTGCCGCCTTTGCCGCCCTTGCCTCCTTTGCCTCCCTTGCCATTACCATCATCGTCGTCGTCGTCATCATCGTCGTCGTCGTCATCATCGTCGTCGTCGTCTCCTCCATCATCGTCGCCACTGTCATCATCATCTTGGTCATCTTCACCACCATCCTCTTGCCCCTGACCATCAGAGCCGTCCGAGCCAGACGGAGAAGGAAGAGCAGAAGAAGTCATGACAAGAGCACTGGTCTGGGTCGCAGAGTCAATATCAGCAGGCGGCGACGGCATGATGACAGGAGGGAACCCGGAACGCTCGGGGATCAGGGGCCCGTTGGACTCAACGCAAAGAAAATCCCATTCCCAGCAGAGGTTGTAGCACCAGTACTTGGGGTTGCAGGTCCATCCTGGGATAGTCGTGGGTATAACGATGCCATCGATCGTGGCAGTGCGAGTGATGTCGGTCGAGATCCAAGTAATACTCGACGTGCGGAAGGACCCGTCGGACTCGGTGGTTGTGGCAGTGATAGGCCAAATCCATGTCTTCGATTCAAAGTACTCGGGCGGGTATGGGGAGAAGAAAACGTCGGGGTCTGTTTCAGGAGGGAAAAGGGGCCAAGGAAACCAGAACGAGCCGTCCTCTTTTCGTGGCCATGGAGGAAAGATGAACCCGTTGTGTTCGCGAGGCCGGGGAGGGTACGGTACGCCGTCCGAGTCAGTGGGCCAGGGGTAAGGCGTGCCATCTTCGCTGGTGGGCCATGGCACCGGCGAACCATCAGCGTTGGTTGGCCAGGCGGACTGGTAGATGCTGGTAGAGTATCTGTACGTCGGGGTCGGAAATAGTGGCGATCCTGATGAGTCGGTGGGCCACTGCGTGGGAACTGCACCTTGGCCCTGTGTAGCTGAGGGCTTCTCACCATTAGAAAGGGGCGGCGGCGTCTGGCTCGGCATCGTGCTGACGGAGGGAACATTGGGGATAGGCATGACATTACTCATGCTTGGGGTGGAAGCCCCCGGCATGGGGGAAACTGGTGGCACATCGAACGATTGCGATCGGGTTTCTGCAGGCAGGTTCGAAGATGCATCTTCGTGTTGGCTAACTGAAGACCATCCAGGGGAGCCGTTGACGCTGGGTGGTACTATGGGAGGCTCCGCGGGCACGAGCGAGGAGGAGGCGGTGTTCGATGACACTGGTAAGTTCGGCTGTCCTCCAGATGGTTGAGTCTCAGTGTCTCCGCCTGGGTTGGATGACTTGCTGAGGGCAGGACCGGATGCCGTTGGGTGAGTAGTGAGACCAGACTCCGACAGAGTCAGGGGCTGAGAAGCAAGTGGCACGCCTGAAGAAGGGATGGAGTCGACAAAAGAGACACCATCGGTCGGCGGCGCGTCGACAACGGGAGACGCTTGACCAAGCGATGCAGCGTCGCTCAATGTTGTTACGACATTGGTGGCGGGAGGAGATACTATGCCACTGTCATGGACACTCTGACCAGACAAAACAGTGCTGGAGCTCTCTTGACCATCAGCACTGGCAGTGCTGACAGGATTCTCAGCGCTGGAAGGTCCATTATGGGTGGAGCGAGCAGAGTCGTTCTTGCTCGTGGCGTGAGGAAGCGTGCCCGGGCTTCTAGTGCGAGAGACCTCATCGTCCGAATCCTTTGATGTAGGTCGGCCACCAGTGACAAAGATGGGAGATTTGGAAGTCTTCTGGGTCGTGGGAACCCCAGTGTTCTCGACAGTATTGACTGTTGGGGTATCGCTCAAAGGAATCCTGATCGTCGTGCCCTCATTGTGATTGGGGGCATCGGCAGGACTGGTTGAGACGGCTGTGGAAGCGACAACAATGACCGGAGAGCCCGAGTGATTGAGCTCAGGGCTGGATTCATCAGGTACAACAGACTCAGGTTGAACAGTGGCCTCGGCTGCAGGGACACTTGAAGCAGTAGTCGAAATGTAAATCTTGATAGTCGTGGCCTGGCGCTCTTGGAGAGTGTGCACCTGAGGATCGTGGCTTGAAAGCACATCCTTGGGCGTGGCCTGATCGTCGGGTTGAAGAGATTCATCGTTGGAAATCACGGCGTCTGTGTTGGATGTCGATTGAGGGCCAACAACGCCATGAACTGTAACACAGCCATTGTCGGTATCGGAGTTCGAACAGAGTTTGGGCGGTTCATTGATGGTTTCTGTAGAGGTTAGATGTCGTTGGTTCAAAGAATGTGCGTCGCTGAGGCAAAGTATGGGTCATGGGGCTGAGACAGGTGGCTCATTGTGGCGCGCACCATCAAAGCGACAGCGGACCCCTTCGTTAATGCTCCTAAGACATACCTCCAGATACAAACGTCACGAACTGAGCCAAGATCAGAAAGAGAAGCAGGGGCAAAGGCCAGTTGGGCCATTTGCCCGGGCGCAACGACGCCATCGAGGTTGCAGCGTGGCAGTGTCGTGTGCAATTGTAAGCAATATCGTCAAAGACTCAAAGGTTGTCAAGGGGTCTGAGATGCAACCGTGTTGGGCGATCTGAGCCTTGCAATCAGGAAGTTTCGGGTGATGTGATGGAGTGAGATAAGAAGAAGATATCAGCTGGAGTGGTCAAGTCCTTCACTTCAGCAAGTCTTTCTGACTTGCAAAGGAGCGATACGTGAATGAAGTATGCCGATAAGATGCCACAACTCCAACGTGAATGGGTTCGAAGCATTCACCGAACTTCTATGAGATTAACCGAGCATATTGCTAACAGTTAGCGGCAAGGTATCGAGGTTTAGCAACGCCCTCAACTTCTCGCTTGCCATTTCTGAAGAGTCAAAGGTGTCCTCAAAGGATTGATGAGGTCCTCATGAGACTGCTGGATAGCAGCTTACTGGCACGCTTGACTACAGGCTTCTTAAATGTCTGTAACACTGTCAAATAACACAATCTCGGTCCTTGACTCAAGAGCTATTGGGATAGAGGCAGAATATATTAAGAGCAATCGGTGACAGGCATATAACCCAGTTCGAATTACATACGTCATTGCCTGGAACTAGCATGTTTTCGTCAATGGAGATCTTCTACTCATTGACCCGTGAATGGGTTAAACAGTTATGGGCACGGGACCAGCAGGTTGTTCCCAATGAAGTCTCTCTTGTAATGGATGAGGGGACTCCTTGGGACTTTGCCTACCCGGTGAATGGACGTGATATCGATTCAATACGGCAGCCTTGGGCACGTGCCTCAAGTTATCTGGAGGTGAACAGCCCTGGGCAACCCAAGCTTGATGGCCACGTGATACCAGACGCGTATGTGAAGCTTTTGGTAGGTTCAAAATTCTGAACTGACTTTTACACCTGCATAAACACATCCCAGGTCTTTGCCATCAAGGTCTCTAACACTCCGACATAAAACAACCGCAGACCAGTTCTTCGTCTTCAAGGTGGCCATCCTCGTCTTTCTTCATTTTCCGCTCTTCCTTTATCATACTTGTCTTCATCCTTTCTTTTGCCTCGAGAAATCGCGGCCAAGCCCAGCCCAGCACCATGTCCGCGTTGACGCACGACGTACCATGCGTTCCAAGCCGTTTGGAAAGCCTTCCAAACGAGCTCTTACACCTCATTCTCGACTTTCTCCCCTCGCACTGCTATTGGCGGTTCGCTTTAACCAATTCAAAACTCAAGAGCCGCCTTGTTCCGATCCTTTTGGGAAGCTCGAAGCTCGGCCGCAGAGATGAGCTTGTTCAGATGGCCGCTCAGTTCGGTTACAATCACTTGCTGACCACGGCCCTTTCCTTCGGACCACCGAAGACCACTCTCACGACAAGCACGGTTATTCGCTGCTTCTATTACTATGCCCGTGGCCGCCAGCGTCCTGTTGGGTTCGCCGCTTTGGCCGAAGACACTCTTCCAGCCAGCACACTCAACATGGCCCTGACAAACGGTTTGGGCGCGTTTTCAATCCCCGTCATCCGCACCCTTCTTGCTGCTGGTGCCGATGACTGCACATCGCGTGTCTGGCGGAACAAATATTGCATGGAGTACCATATCGCTCTTGCCGAGCGTACACCCTTGCACGTCGTGGATAACATTCACGTTCTTGCCGTCTTACTCGAACCGGGCTCGAACTGTCTGCGCTTTCTCGACACAGTCAGCTTCACACGGTGGCCCACCCCCCTTGCAACAGCTATTGCTTCCCGCCACTCGTTTGAGTTTATCAAGATGCTCATCGACGCCGGTGCAGATGCCAGTGGTCCCCATCCCAACTATGCCACCGAACAAGAAATCATCAATGTCTATAAGGAAGAAGGAGTCGAGTACGACACCCGCTTCAGAGGCGACCTCGAAAGGGCGTTTGATAGTCACTGGCTCGGCGTGCCAGGGGATGCATACTGGCTGACGCACTTTGAGATTGCCTGTCTCTTCGGCCGCTTTGAGACAGCCGAGCTCCTCCTCCAGTCCGGCGCCTCCATCTTCGACTGCACCCGAGACAACGGTCCCCTGCGTGCCCTCGAAACGGCCATCCGCGCTTGCAACGCCTCCGGCGACGACCGCTGCGGCATGGCCTTTGTCGACCTCTTTGTGCGTAACGGCCTGGAGACTCACATCAATTCACCCCTGCTCATGGCCACGCAGTGGTTTGTCAGCGAGGCCGTCTTCATGCGCATACTCACCTGGGGCGTGAATCCCATGGTGTCTTATCTGTACCAGCACGGCGTAACGTCCCTGGCACGCTTTCTAGTCACCAACCAGAACATGTTTGGCCCAGACTCCGTCACGGCCGCCGAGCGAACCCGTCTCCGCTGCATCAAGTCCAACGCTCTCCTCGTCTGCGCTATGACTGCCGGCAACGCCAAGGCCTTCTGCCGTCGGTGGGCCATCAGCGAGGGCCTCCTCATCTTGGAGTGGGGCTTCCAGGCCGGCTTCCACCATCGCAACGCCGCTCAGGCGCCGTCCTCGCCGTCAACGGCATGGTGGAGCTGTTCGACCGGAACCTCGACCACATCCCCATCTGGCCCAAGCTCTTCTTCGAGAGCCGCGAGACCTGCCCCTACGTCGGCACGCTGCACCATGTCGTCGAGGCGGTGGAGCTCCTCCTCAAGAGCGGCATGACGGTCAAGAGGGACCGGTACGGCCGCACGCCGCTGCACTACGCCCTGCGCATCAACAGGCTCCCCGTCTATCCCATCCTGTGGTCCATCGTCATGCCCGATGTCGATGCCGAAGACATGCAGGCCATTTTGAATTGGAGAAGGGTGGCGCTCACGACGCCCCTTACATACCAATACTTTTCGGGCCAGGACTACAGACACATGGAAGTCAAGCGCGACAACAACATGATCCGCATTATTAGAGCTCTTCTCCGGGCCGGTGTGCCTGTTGGCACCAAGGACCACAGGGGTCAGACGTTTTGGGACTACGCGCATCGGTCAGGCTGGGACGAGGTTTGGCAGCGCGCTCTGGAAGGTGAGGGTTTGTATGAGAATGTACAGGATGATGGCATGCAAGACATCAGCCAGGAGAGCAATGGCATGCAAAACGATAGCACGGACAATGACAGCACACAAAGCAGCAACATGCATGAGCATAGCATGTAGAGCTGCGACATGCATTCAACAACATGCATACAACGACAAGCACAACGACGATGTGCATAGCAAAGACATACATGGAAACAATGTACATAACGACAGTTGCATTACGACGACAGTTACATCACGACGACATGCATCACGACGACATGCATCACGACGACATGCATCACAGCGAAATGCATCACAGAGACATGCATCACGATGACATGCAGAGCAATTCCATACATGGCAAGGACAGGGGGCATACAGAACAGTATAAGCAGAGTGCTTTCGAGGACGCAGGACACAATGAGCTGATGGCAGCTGAGATTGCTTCCACATGATGATTATTATGATTTGAATGAATAGCACACAATAACCAGTAGTACACAAACAAAACTGCATTTGCACCCTTCAGGTGCTATGTAAAATAGTCAAGGCCGCAACTAGCAGACAGTACTGAATCATTCATCAGGCATCAACTCTCGGGCTGAGTGAAGATCCAGGTGACCACGCTATCTGATAGGCTGATTATTCGTGATGAAGACCAGTATTGCTGCTCTGCTTCACTCTGGGGATCAAGACCCAAGAAATCGTCATGCACGCGAAGAGAGCAACCAGCATGGGCTGCAGAACACCAACGCTGTACCGTAAAGCCAATGCACCTGTGATGATGGGAAAGAACGCACCGCCCATCTGTGCAAAGAGGAAGATGAAGGAGAGGGCCGTTGACTGGATTTCGTAGGGGAAGAGCTTCGACCCGATGGAAATGCCCTGCATCGATTGTCAGTAAGTGGACTTTGACGTGGAAAATAAAAGGATTGAACGCACGGTCGCAAACAATGGTCCTGTAAAGAAACCAACCAAACTGACAGCCACCGAAGCAGCAACAATGTGCGGCACCCTAACAACATCAGTACCACGAAGTTTCTGAAGACGGCGTTGACAAAGCACTTACAGCCAAAACACCAGCTGGAACCCAAGAGCCAGGACGCAGTAGATGAACACCATCCTGCGCTCTCCAAGCCTGAATGTTGGCTCTGCGAGCAGAATCCGGCCGAGCAGACCACCGCCGCTAAAGCCAGCGGGGACGTAACCCATGTGGGCCAGGTTGCCATCACGGACCTCCACCAGGAACTCGACGATCCAGCCGACAGCCGTCAGGACGCCGCCAATGTAGAAGAAGAAGAAGGCACTGATGACCCAGACGGACTTGTTGGAGAGTGTCTCCTTGACCAGCTGAGCTGCTCCCTTTGTAGGCTCGCTTGTGCTTCCAGCCTCGGCGTTTGGCATGTTGTTCGCACCCGAGCGAGGTCTGCCTCGGAAGTGTATCGTGTCCCGGAAGGCATAGCATGTGAGTGCCAGGTTTCCTACGCCAAGAGCCAGCGGAAAGGTATAGTAGAGATACCAGTACGACGTCGTGCCGGCAGAGGCAACGGCGGTGGCTATAAAGGGGGCGACAAAGCAGCCGGCCATGTACATGGCGTGGATGAAGGCAAGCCATCGATGGGCACCCTTCGCGCCGGCCACGTATGTGTTGCAGCCGGTATCCTGATAGGCCTGTCCGAGGCAGACGACGGCGAATGTGATGCAAAAGAAGGGGAACGGAGGTTTCCAGGAACGCAGGGCATGGGCCACGACCTGGAGAGCTGCGCCAAAAACGAGAAGACCCCCTAGGCCGAACCGTTGGGTCAAGTACGTGTTTGTGAAGGCCGCGAAGAGCCATCCGAGGAAGTTGGCGCCGTAACTGAAGTCTAATGAGTGCTTGTTCCGTTAAGCACCAGGGTCAATGCGAACGTACACGATAGAGGCGACGGCTGTGCTGAGCTCGTAGTCGCGGATGAAGTATGGTACTAGGGCACCAATGCTTCCATCGTTGGTACCTGAGACGAAGAAAGAAACGCCGGCCGCCAGCAACTTGAGTTTCGTCCCACGACTGAGGCCTTGAGGTTCCTCCTCGCCAATTGCCTGGGTTCGATGTTCGGTTGGGGCAAGACGGGGTGAAGATGGCTTTGATGGGTTGGCAGAGAGGTCGTGGGAGCCATGGACCTGCACGGGCTCGAGCTCAATCGTTGTCGTCGCCATGGCAGAAGAGTAGTGGATGAATCTGGATCATTTGTGATGTCGAAGGAGTCTGGGACAGAAATATATCAACTGTCAGATGGCACGGGATTGAGATGCTGGGGTGAGCCGAGCGGAGTCTGGGGGAGGAGCGGGCCTGCCTGGTTGGGCTGCCCCGTTCCATCATAGGCTGGCGCTAGCGGAGATTCCCCGGACTCCGGGTACTCTTCGGCTGCGAAGGCATGCATCTGATAAATTGGGAAACGATGTGGGAGACACGGGCATCGAATCGACGGGCCGATGGGCCGTGGGTGCTGGGGCAAGAAGAATCTTGTCGTCGGTTCCAGATAATGGGATGTCACGAGATGATGAGATGTCACGGCCATCCATTCATATGTGGATTGGTGGCGTCCAATTTTTCAATGACCCTCCGTGATGGTTACCAATTACCAAGTCAAGGTACCTAAGGTAGGTACCTACCTGAGAAAGCTGTCTTAACTTGATAGTAGCTCACAATCCACTCCGGCGGATACCGGTGTCACTCTCGGGATCCTGACTATGATGATGACACTGATGTGGCTCGATGGCCTGCGGGTACGAACTGTCCGTCCTGTGGAACTGATAGTTTGCTAAATGCTGAGACGACGGACAGGTCTGCCAGCGGAATCTTGACAGCTTGCTCCTGATGCGCCTCTGCCCAGTGATACAAATGGTATGCCTTGATTGTAGTTGAGTCTGATATGGGACTGTTGATGGCGGATTAGAGATGGGTGATGGATTGGTGATGGGCTTGACGGACTGGAAACTGGTAATGAACTTGGAAACTGGTGATGAACTTGGAATCCGGTGATGAACTTGATGACGGACTGATCATGGGCTGGGAAATTTAGGCAGGGAGATGACTTTGATGGGGACTCTGTCGATGGTAGATGGACATCTGTCTGCTTTGGGGCCAGTACGTATTCTGAGACCTCCGTCTCTTCGTCTAACGACGGCAGACAGACATCTGATGATAACTGGTATCGTATCTTTGATGGAAAGAATCTGATTAGTATTATGGAGCGACCGAACGCACAGTTGCTACCATTGTTGGGGACCTCACGTTGGGGGCACATCCGAGTATGGTGAAATGGTTGAAGCTATCTAAGACTGTTGGTGTCGGGATGACACCCTTATGAACTGAGGTGGAGTGCTCTAATTAGCCCTAGGACTCTGGCGGAGTCCCAGTCCGCCAAGAGCCCTGGGCCAGAGCACCTTCCAAGGGTGCCCCCAACACAGGTAGGTATCAAGGTACTGCCTATGGCGTGAGACAGACCACGTGACCTTAACCTGCTTACCAAGACAACTTGTTTCGCTTGCCAGTGCATGATGGAGCCTCGTGCCCCTGAAGAAAACAGACTCCACGCCAGCACTCCGCATGAACACCAGTCCAAGCAAGACAACGTATAAGGCAATGCAGATTAAGAAACGACATGATTATCAATATCTACCGTAAGCGAGAATTGTAGGCAATTGGCTGAGAAGAACCAGCAAAATCGCTCAATGGCCCGAACCAAAACATCGATCCCGAGAAGACTGATTCGGCGGTCATTGCCTCAACCTTTCGAGGTGCACCTGATGCACCGAGTAATGGACCAGCCTTTTCCAGGCTGCAGCATTCGACACTGGAAGACGAAAAGGTTAAATCGTTCTCCTTCAGCCTTCAGGGCATTTTTAAGTATACCTGTTCGAGTCAGGCCACCCGTTGTAGAATGCAGCGGGGCCCGCTCTTTCAGCGCTTCGACAACACCATGGACAGATTTGGCCCCTTTTTCCCAGGCAGCCGCATTAAGTCTTTGACGATCCACAAGCGCATGCCGGCATGCCCCGTCGGCCAGCCTCAGAACACCCACTCATCCGCCGTACAATTCGGCTGCCTGCTACATTCATCGTCTCCCTTGCCCATACGAGCCTACTAGTCGCCAGGGCAAAAGCTTCCACACGTTCACTGCAACTTGCAGTGCCGCCCGCCGTGCCGAGCCCCTCTGAACGCTTGAGGCTGGGCCATCTTTTGTCCTGACTGGCTCGCATCAACTTGTGGTATGCATAAGTCATAGCGCCGAGGTCGAAAATGTGTTTAGAAGCGACTCCTCCCTTAAGTTGGCCGTCTGTTGTTCAACCTCATCTTCCTCGTTCGTTTTGCTCGGTACAGTTTGACAGTGACTCCTCATGTGCGCCTGAAGTTCATTCTGCATCGGTTTTTGCTTTCTGCAGCTGTCATCATGTCTTCAGGTATTCGGCTCTGGGTCCGACAGACCCAGGCCTTGACCAACAAGATCTTCCTCATTACACTAAAGCGACATTTACTTTCGACTTTGATACGAGCTCTCGTCATTCCTATTCTAGTTGTCTCTCTGACATTGGGACTCCAAAAGTCCACATCATCAGGCAACAGGTTTGGCGTCGGCAGCCCGTCACCCGCTGTGACACTATCCGACGTCATCCCTAACAACGCGAAACTCTTCTTCATCCAGTCCGCCGACGCAGGTAGCGATGTCTCGGCAGCCATCAAGACCATCACCGATTCCCTCACGAGGAAGCCGATCGTGCAGGTCCTACAGAGCGACGACGAGCTGGAGCAAAAGTGTCCGACAGACATCAACGGCCGCACAGACTGCTACGCCGCCGTCACCTTCAACGATTCCCCCCTCAGCAGCAACGGCGCCAATCAGTGGAACTATACCCTCCGCGTCAGTTCCTCCAAAGTCCCCTCCGGCTTTAATGTCTTCAAGTCGAACAAGGCGGCAAAGAATCCTTATGCTCCGCTGCAGCTTGCCGTGGATCAGGCCATCACCAACTCGACGACCGTTCCGGATATGTTCATGTATACGCGGACGACACCGGATGATGATGCCACCCAAAGGCGCAAAGACCTCATCAGCGGCATGTTTTCGGGGCTCAATGTCGTGTGTTCATCAGCATGCTCTCTCTCGTCTATCACATGGTCGGCATGATAGCCGACGAGCGCGAGTCGGGCATGGCACAGCTCATAGATGTCATGGGCGGTGGTGCTGCTGCCGCTCGCGTCGTGAGCTACCTCATTGCTTTCAACATTATCTATCTCCCTTCGTTTATCATCATGGGTGGAGGTCAGTTTTGGCAGTGACCCACGTCTCCCAGTCTCCTTCCCAACTGACCAACTCGATCAGTCTTCTCTAGTCTCCTCTTTCCATCCTCGAGCGCAGGAATCCCCATCCTCTGGCAAGTCCTTACTGGCTTGGCCCTTACCAGCTCTTGTGTTTTTGGTGCCACATTTACCGTTCGATATTCCGCCATCTGCGCTGTCGCCGCCATCGTTGGCATGGCTGTCTATGCCATGTCGATGGACACATTGAAGTACCCCATCGACTCATCAACCGCCATTGGCTTCTCCATCGTCTTTCCCAGCTGCAGCTATATCATTGTTCTCAACCTGATGGCTCGCTTTGAACGAATCGGAAGGCCGATCGATATCTTCGCATCAGCGCCTATGAACGGAATTGACATGGAGGTTGAAATGGGGATTGAAATGGCCACTATTGGAACACTCCTTGGATACCTCGTGTTCACCATTGTCGCCTTTCCTTTGGCAACCATCCTCATCGAGAGATGGACCCAGGGAATTAGCAACAAGGGTCGCAAATTCAGTGGAGGAGGCCAGGCAGATAATGGGACAGCCCTACAGGTCAAGAGCCTGACGAAAAAGTACAGTTCCCCACTTTGGAAGCGCATCTGCTGCTGTTTCTGCTGCGGCCGGAACCGCCCCTTTGTTGCCGTGGACAACCTGGACTTTACAAGTCAGAAGCAACAAGTCCTTTGCCTGTTAGGTATCAATGGATCAGGAAAGACAACAACCATGGACCTCATCACTGGAAGGCAGAAACCCACGAGCGGGGTGATCGAGATCAACGCCGCATCGTCACAGATTGGTAAGCCCTATCGCTCCTCGTCCCGAACTTGAGCACCGCTGACTTTGACATCAGGCTTCTGCCCGCAACGAAACATACACTGGGGGGAGTTGACTGTTTTCGAACATGCCTACATTTGGAACATGATCAAGGGAGGGTCGGCAACAACAGCAGAGCTGGAACAACTCGTCGACTCATGTGATCTGAGACATAAAATGAACAGCCAGGTTGCCACCCTGAGTGGAGGGCAAAAGCGCAAGGTGCAACTTGCATGCATGCTTGCTGGAGGAAGCACCATTTGCCTCATGGACGAGGTGACTACTGGCATGGTAGGATGACACTGTCTTGGCACTCATTAATCCGAACTAACCATGAATAGGACCCTGTCTCTCGACGAGCCATCTGGAATATCGTCCTTGCCGAGCGGTCGAGGCGATCCATGATTCTGACGACACACTTCCTCGACGAGTGTGAGGTCCTCGCCGACCAGGTTGTGGTCATCTCGCGCGGCCACCTCAAATGCCACGGGTCGCCAGCCGAGCTGAAGAACATGCACGGAGGAGGGTACCGTGTTCGCGTCCCCCAGGTCAACAATGTCCCCCAGACCAGCTACCCGATGGCTGTCTACCAGGGCGAGACGATTTATACCGTTCCGGACTCGACATCTGCCACCAGACTTCTTTCATCACTCGAGGCTACTGGACTGTCTGACGTTTTGGTTACCGGTCCGACCATTGAAGAAGTTTTCCTTCGCGTCGCCAACGAGCCCGAAGCGCTCGAAAAGAGGGGCACAGGCCTGTCTGATCTCGCACCCTTGACCATAAGTGGCGAGGCAACTGATGGTCAGCTATCCTCCGGCACAAGCACCACGTTCCTGCAGCAGCTCATGGCACTTACGATCAAGCGTCTGACAATATTGCGAGGCAATTACTGGTGGTATATACTGGCCTTAGTCATCGCTTTGCCGTTCTCGCCAACCTTCACCTCGATGCTGAAATCGACAGACATGGACTACAACACCGTCCCGTATGAGCTGCCTTCCTGCAGCGACTTTGAGCCATCCTTTTTCGACCTGCCGTCCGCCGTCACTCTATCGTACTACGGAAATAAGAAAGCGGGAGATGTCTCGATGATCATTGGCCCACAGTCGGCACGAGACAGTGTTTTCCGTGCCGTCGACAAGTTTCCCATCGGTCGAACGATTAATACGACGGACTTTGACTCCAAATACATTTTCCAGAATGACTACGACAGTTTCTTAAAGCGTGTCCACGACAATGCTTCGAGTATTCTGCTCGGTGCGATCTACATGGGCGACGGATCTGCGAAACCAACAATCGCTTACAACACTGAGCTCGGCTACGACTCGCCCGTGACGATGCAGAGCCTCTGGAACCAGGCACGAAGCGGAGTACCCATCGAAATACAGCTCGCATTTTTCACAACCTCCTCTCCTGTTCGTCATCATCCTTGTATCATCAACCATCTCTTTAACTACGTACTGATACTACTCCTAGGTCGACGCTGATGCAGGCCAGCTTCCTGCAACTGTAGGTGCTCCGCCTCTCATCTGTTGTGATTTGTGCTGACAACACCAGCTCCTTGCTCTCATGCATTCGGTCTACCCTGCTTTCTTCGCCCTCTATCCCGCGTTTGAACGAATTCAAAAGATCCGAGCCCTCCAGTACTCCAACAACGTCCGTCCCCGCCCACTCTGGGTCTCTTACATCATGGTCGACATCGTCATAGTCACCATCGTCGCCGCGCTCGGCACACTTGCCTTGGCTATGGATGTGAAGAATTGGTACCATCCAGCCTTCATATTCCCGATCATGTGGCTCTATGGCATCGCGAGCATGTTGTGGTGCTACATCATTTCTCTGTACACCGTGGCGGAGCTGGCCGCCTTTGCTTTTTCCGTTTGCATCATGGTTGCTGCGTTTGTCGTAACCATCGTCAGCTTCTCGGTACGTTGGCACGTTCTCCGTGAGTCTTCTCTTGCTGACCATGTAGCTTGCCATCGACAACCCCAGCTTCGACCACCCCAACCTCGTCATCGACGCCGTCTCCTATTCTTTAGGCCTGCTATTCCCCATCATGAACCTTTACCGAGCCCTTGTCGTCGGCCTCAACGTCTGGCTTGTCACCTGCCGTGACTTCAAGCTCATCGCCAACCCAGGGTCATTCAACGCATACGGCGGTCCCCTCGCTCTCCTCATCGTCCAGGTGCTCTACCTATTCCCCCTCCTGCTATGGCTCGACGGAAGAAACACTTTCTCCATGCCATGGGGCAAGAAGAAGCTCGTCGACAGCGAAGAGTCCGTCTCCGGCGCGCCGCAGGATATCGAAATGAAGAGCATGCGAGTAGCCAGTTCGGAGAAGAACCTTCTCTCAGTGGAGCACGTCTCAAAGTCGTTCAAAGGCAAGCGCGCCGTTGACGACGTGTCGCTGGCCATGACCGAGGGCTCCGTGATCGCACTGCTCGGCCCCTAACGGTGCCGGGAAGACGACCCTGACAAACATGATGCGCGGCGAAATGGTGCCTGACTCGGGCCGTATCTTCGTGCAGGGCCTCGATGTGCAACAGGACACGCAGGCTGCGAGGCGGCATATTGGCGGTACGTCTGGCGTTTCTGGCAAGGGTTATGGAGCGTTCGCTAACGAATCAAAGTCTGTCCACAGTTCGATGCTCTGGACAAAATCACGGCCAGGCAACAATTGGAGTTCTACGCCCGCATCAAGGGCATCAAAGACATGAAGCGCGATGTCGATTTTGTCATGGCTAGGGTGGGGCTGACGCCGCATGCCTCTCGTCTCACACATAAACTGTCTGGCGGCAACAAGAGGAAGCTGAGTCTCGCGATTGCACTCTTAGGTATACCGACTCCTCGTTGCTCACGTATCCAACGCTAACAAGTCGCACAGGCAACCCCGAGGTTCTCATTCTGGACGAGCCGAGCTCCGCAATGGACGCCATCGCGAAGCGCGAGATGTGGAAGATGCTGTCATCCATTACGCCAGGACGTTCTGTTCTCTTGACGGTACAGCTAATCACGAGCCTTTCGAGCCAAAAACGAGATGCTAATGTCGACGATAGACACACTCCATGGAAGAAGCAGACGAGCTTGCGACTCGCGTGGCCATCATGTCCAAACGCGTCCTCGCCATCGGCACAAGCCAAGAGCTCCGCCAGCGCTACAGCAACGTCTACGACGTCCACCTCGTCCTGACAACAGCGCCAGGCTCCACGCGCAGCGAGATGCACAGCATTGAGTCCTGGGTGCACCAGGTGTTCCCGGAGGCGTCCTTTGACGCGGCCAGCCTTGGTGGACAGGTGCGGTTCGTCATGCCCGTCGGGGCCGGGCCTTCGCCTGATGGGAGGAGCACGGTGAGAAGGTTGATGGAGACGCTGGAGGAGCAGAAGGTGAACCTTGGGCTCGCCCATTATACTGTTGGAATGGGCACTTTGGAGATGGTTTTCTTGAATATCATGAAGGACAGCGGTGCGGCGGAGGAGGAAGAGCAGGACAGGCCCAGCCCGAGAAGAAAGGGGTTGAGGCGACTGGTGCCGGCATTTAGGTCGGGCAGACTCTCCTTTTAAGCTAGACGAGCATTTTCGTAACATTTTCCTTTTTTCGATTTTTATTGGATCATACCTGCTTGTCTTCAAACATGACATTCCATAGTGTTTACGCCAGCCAGACCGTCATGCCTGCTGTGACCCGTTGAAAGTGGTCTGTCCCAATTCCTTGAGATGGGGTCTCTGACAGGACTTCCATGTAAATGGCTTCATCGCCGTCCACAAACTTGGTCACAAATCCCTGCCCATTGTCGTCTGTCCGACCCTTCCACTATCCGGCTTTCTTTGAGAGACCAACCCTCGACGGTCATGGACAAGACGACATACACAGAGTTGGTAGGTTGAGCGGCGGCAGCCCACATGTGGGAGATCATGGTGCCATCCTCGACAAAGTCTCAGGCAAGACTGGCTGCGGTCGTCTCGAGGCTTGGCGCTTCATTTACCGTGATCTTGGTGGTTTAAAGCGATACGATGTGTCGGTGAAGTTGACGAGGGCCAAGTCGGATGCTGTGTGCGCTTCTGCCCGGATTGCATTGCCATTGGCGCCTTCCATAGAAGGCAATGTAATAGGTGATGATGATTAACGGGAATCGAAGCGCAGCGTGCACCATCCGTGAAAGTCAATGGGAAGCAAGACGCAAGAATTGGTCAACCCCTGTGGCCGTGGGCAGCCTTCGTCATGGCCCTGGAAAGTTCTGGTGCTGCATCCAGAGTTCTTGGCGTATGGGGAACTGCTCTCAAAAGGCCCTTGTATCGTATAGACCAGGTTGGGGCCTCAAAGAAACCTTTGGCAGCCAGCAAACATCATGCAGCGGGGCTTTCGTGGGAGCTCGGCAACAGCATGAGGGTTAGCACATGCCCAGGGATCGTGAATCCATCATCTCATGCGCCACGGGAGCCAGTAGGTCCAGGGATTGCCTTTTAAGCCAGAACCCATCATTTCCCTCAAAATCAAGTCCTCTTAGCATGCGCGCGCGTGGACTCGACTTGTTCGCGACACGCGCGCGGGAATTCTGCATCAAAAGTAAAGGTTGTCTCTCGACTTGGCCAACGTTTCTGCTTTGCTCATGCCCATTTCCGAGTATGTACTACCATCATACTCTGACAGCATGTCGATCGCGGCCCCTGCATCCGCCTCGGCGGCTGTGAACTGCGTGATGTCCATCAAGGTCTCGTCCGGCAAAGGAGATGCGATGGTTGGCGATACACTTCGGGGGATGGCTGGATCGACTGGGATCTCATCTGCCCTCGCCGCGCTTCCCGACGCCGAGGTCTTTGACTGATACCAAGAGAGGAGGTCGTCGCTTGTCCGCAGGGGTGTGTTGTCCCACTCGGTGACGCGGTCGACTTTGTTCTGCCTTGGCGTCCAGGAACTCGACGAGGGAGCGGGCCCCGCCATGGCTGCTTCGAGGGACTGGCTGTCTACGATGCTGGCGAGGGTTCGAAAGAGGGCTGATTCGGTTTCTGCGAGCCTGTTCTCGAGCTTTGTTAGGTAGCCAAACGGGATTCCCCTGACAGGCGTCAGTTTTGGTACACTCGTGTCTAGAATCCGAGGAAGGTTTTACCGTTTGCTTTTCTCAGGGTAATGACATTTTGAAGGGTGTGCATGGCACTGGGAGCAGTATGGTCTGCGGGAGGAAGAGTGTTGTGTTAGTTGTTGCCTTTGAGCCTCAGATGAGGATTTCGTGTTCAGAGAAAGAATGAACTGACAGCTTTCGGTCACACTGATAAGGTCGAGATCATTAGCTGCTAGTACCTCATTCCCGGGGCATACTGGGGGAAGCGACCAGGCCAGGGGTAAGACTGGTTGGCGGTAGATCAGGGGATTCCGTGAGGAGAACGACATGGGGTGGTTAACATACCCCGCGCTTCCGCTGGCGACAGGATTCACACGCTATGGGGCTCAAGGTAATGCCTTCTTGGCTGGATCTAGGGTCCGCCATGGTTGGAGGATTTGGCGGGATCCAGGCAGTCCAGTCCGCCTGTATTTGAGGCAGGAGAAAGTCAGGTCCGGGCGGAAGATAGTGCGGAGGCGGGAAGATTTCAGGGGAATATGGGGAGGTCGCCGGAGTTTCCTTTGTCCGCACCATGCAGGAAGTCTGTGCCAACAATTGGCTGGGCGGTCCGAGTCCCACGTCACAGCCATGCCTATCACGTGCTGCCAGCTGGATGCGTCTGGGTGCTGCACCAACCCCCGTCTCTTGGACGACTTCAACGATTCCTTCCCTGCCTTACCTCGCACGATATTCCTTTGGCCGTCTGCCGGTTGCACATCAATGACAAACCCTGTTCGACATCCACTCGGCCGCCAGGATCTTATCAATCGTCTTGCTTGATGCCGCAGAGGGAATGAAGGCCTGAGAGCTGCGCTTGTCGCGTGTCCAACAGCGACAAGGGCTCCAGATCCGCCGATTTGGCATCGCCTCCACCAAAGACTGCAAGACGGAGACTGTGGTCCTTAGCCTGGGCCCTCCAACTACCGTCGGAAGAGTTCAAATCCGCTTGGATTTCTGGAATCGCACATCAGCGTCGTAGTCGACATGGAAGGCATTGAGTCTCCCGTCGCCTCCTCCGAGTCGGGTACTTTCGGACCAAGTCCTGCCCAGTCACACCTCAACCAGTCACGCAAGCGCAAGTTCTCCCAAGCTGTCGATCCGCCTGCTCGAGAATATGGCCTTATGCGAGACACGGGACGTCATGATACCTCAAGGTTCGTTGGTAGTGCCAGTGGCATCCACTTCATCCGGGGCGTGTACCTCCGCCTCTCACGCAAATCTGCATCCAGAGCTGGTAGCGCTGCAGGCATCAACCATCTTGTACCAGGAGAGGACGATCAGCTCCAACCAGGGCGGACTTCTCCTGATGGAGGCCAGCAATATCTCTGGAAAGATCATGAAGTCGCTTCCGAAGCGGGATCTACAGAGTCATGGCCGAGCTTCGAGCTCCTCGTCACCTGGTCCAGAAGCTACTTCCAAGCATGGCATCCCACCCTGCCGTTCCTGAGTGCACCTGAAGTCCTGGCCATTTTCGAGAAAGTCAGCAACAGCGGCATATCGTCCGTCAGTCATCTCGAGCAATCAATACTTCGTTCCGTCTTCTCTATATCACTGGCAGACAGCAGACAGTCGGCTCCCTTCAGTGAGCCCCTTCCGCCGTCACTTGTCTTCAACACGATTGAGGAAGCCATGTCAGCGTCCCAGTTTGCCCTCTACCAGCCAGCCTCACTGCACGCGACACAAGCAGCACTCAGCATCCAATTGTTTCTCATGTCCATGCTCCGACTCAATGCGGCTTCCCGCCTTGGAGGCTTGATTGTACGCATGGCATTTCACCTTGGCCTTCACCGTTGCCCGTCCCGATACCCATTCTTCACAAAGCAGGAAGCGCACATTCGACGTCGTGTCTTCTGGTCGATATACTGCAACGAACGCTTTCTCTCCCAGTCTCTGGGTCTCCCGCTCGATATCAAGGATGATGATGTCGATGTTTGCTACCCAGGGGAGGAAATACACTCGACACACGTGGAGACCGAAGACAACCGGCTGCAGCTCCTCACATACTTGTCCAAGCATGCACGAATACGAGGTCTCATTCTTGAGTTGCGAAACAAGTCGGTTTCCAGCCGCGACGACACACCAACGCATGAAAGCTACGTCCAAGCAGAAATGGCCCGCTGGTCAAACGAGATTCACGATGCACTTGAAGATGAAGATGGCGACGGCGAGCAGCCCGGTGAGGACAACACGGAGCCAGCACTTTCTCCTGGCCATCGCATTTACCTTTCGTTACTGAAATTTGAGTCTAAGATCTCTCTCAATCGACCGATGATGGCATCCGATCCTTCCAGTGGCTCCTACTGTGCAGGCCTCCAAAACTGCATCTTCGCAGCCAGATCAATCTTGATCGCTCTTAAGAAACATCAGTCTCGCCATAAAACCAAGAGCAAAGACGGGAACGCCTTGTCTGACCCAATACTTTGGCCTACGATCACAGGCGCCATATGGATCAGTTCTTTCATCCTGATCTATGCGGCATCTGAGCGGCAACTACCATTATCAAGCGCATTGCGGTTCGTCGTTCCTATTGATTACCTGTTAATGCTTAACTGACAAATTTTCATCCAGACATGTCAAAGCAGGGAAGGATATGCTCCGCCATATTGCTGCTCGAGAAACAGCTTGGCCGGAATACTGTTTATCTGCAATTGACGAGTTGACTGCGGCTGTGCGGGAGGTAACCATTCCCAACCCCGTGCCGGGTAATGCCCCGCCAGGTGCGCGGCACCCAACCTCGCAACAGCAGTCTCGAGGGCAGGGCAACTCTACAGGTCGAAGCCGCCGTTCTGACTCCACATCTATTGCTCGTCCGGCTTCTGCCCATCCTCGTCGGAGTACGGGCTTCTCGCCCACACTGGCTACTTCTTCCGGCATGCCTGATGATCCATCCACTAGTGCGACGAACACGCGAGAGAACGGAGCTGACAACCTGTTCTTTGGGGAGAGGAATCACGACAGCAGGCCGCTGAGGAATGACCATGGCGAGCCACTCCAGTGGCGACAGCCGGCCGGCTCGACCACGTCTCCCCTCAACCCAGACGCGTGGCAGATGCGAGCTCCTCAGCAAGAGCCCGGCGGGCCAGGTCGCACAACGACGTCCGGTCTTGGTGGGGAGCAAATGTCCGCAACCGTAGCAGGCGGACCGTTTGCACTCCCACAGCAGGACTTGCTGCCCGGGGAAGGGCAAGAGTCAATGGTCTGGTATGATCAGCTGTTCGCAAACTCGCTCGGCGCTATTGACTATCCGTACATGGCGGCGGCACAGTTTGACTCCTCTATTGACCCAACCTGGTCATATCTACGATAGTTGTAATTCTAAGCGATACTTTCAGAGGCTAGCGCAGCTATCAATAGAGCTGTCTCGACCTCGATGCCTATTTCTATCGTATCGAGACGGCCACGGTAACACTCGAATACATTTCTCGGTAAGGGCGGAGCGATACAAGACCGAGTGATGACCTTGGAGGCGCCAATTCGAAACTCAAGCGAAAGAGCTTCTCGCTTATCGAACACACAGAGTGGGCAGTCAGGGCAAGCGTCGTGGCTTTACTTCCATGTCAAGACCAACACAGCGTCAAGCAGCAGGGCTACGCATCGCTGCCACCATTTTCACACGCAACCAGCATTCATGAAATCAAGCCAAGTGAAAAACGCCTTTAAATCTATTCCAATCTTCAAAATCCTCGCAGTACTTCTATCCAAGCATGACATGCGCAAGGTGAACATCGGCAGCCGGACGAATCGTCCAAATCCCCACGAACCCCGTGATACGACCGATGCCACGCATGCAGAGCTGTGCTAATAAGCAAAGCGCATACCCGACGTGTTTCCCGCGCGGTCCATCTTCTTGTTCTCGTGAATGAGCCAGAACCGCAGTCCCCAGGTGCCGGCGATGCAAGCAAACGCAAACGCGGCGTTGCTCGCCATGGCGGTGAGGTAGCGCGGGCCGTCGCTCTTGGGGTAGAGGTAGGCGGTGTAGATGTACGAGGCGTTGGCGACGACGTTGACGATGGACAGGCTGACGGCCTTCTTCTCGGGGGTCTGGCCCAGCGTGGCCGAGACCCATCCGAGGACCATTGAGTTGATCGAGTAGGCGCCGCCGGCGAAGAGGAAGCACGAGACGTAGCGCGCGGCGACGTTCATGGTGGCGCACGAGATGACGAAGCCGACAATGGCGATGCCCATGCCGATGGTGATGTGCCAGGTGCGCTCGTTGAAGCGGCCGGACGACATGCCCCAGAGGTAGCCGAAAATGCCGGACACGAGGTAGGGCGGGCACGTCAGGACGAGGGTCATGGTGCGGTCGAAGCCGAGCGAGCCGACGACGGTCGGGAAGAAGTTGTTGAAGGAGCAGGCGCTGAGGTGCATGTTCTGGATGAAGCAGAGGGCCCAGAGGCGCGGGTCGCGCACGGCCTGCATGAAGCCGGCCTTGGCGCCCTTGCTCTCCTCGAGGCCGACCGTGTCGCGCAGCATGCGGTCGTGGGCGAGCTGGCGCTGCGCGGGCGTGAGCCAGCGCGTCGTCAGCGGGCTGTCGGCGAGGGTGAACATGCCGATGATGGCGACGCCAAAGGTGACGCAGCCCTCGATGATGAAGAGCCACTTCCAGCCGGCGAGGCCGTGGTTGCCGCTGACCGTGTTGTAGACGGCGGCGGCGATGAGGCCCGAGAAGGACGTCGCGAAGATGTTGCCTGAGTAGAGGATGGCGAGGCGCGTGGCGATCTCCTTGCGCGTGTAGAAGATGGACAGCATGTACAGGGCGCCGGGGTAGAAGGGGGCTTCGGTGATGCCGAGGAAGAAGCGGACGGCCACGAGGCCGGCGTAGTTGTGGACGAGGGCAGTGCAGGCGGAGACGACGGCCCAGGTCATCATGCAGACGCCCATGTAGATGGATGGCCGGACGTACTTGGACGACATGAGCATGTTGGAGGGGACCTGCATAAGGAGGTAGCTGTTGGGAAAGTCAGCAATGGTGGTTCTTGCAGGTGTTTTTGAGTGCTTTGAAACTGACCCGACGAAAAGGATGGAAATGCACGTGTTGTACTGCGATCCAACAAGACCGAGATCGTCTTCGAGTCCGTCAAGTCTAGCCTGGGCAATGGCATTTCGGTCGAGCTGAGACACAGTGTTAGTTCGCACACCAGGTCAAAAGACTGCGGACGCAACTGACGTAGTTGAGAAAGTACATGGACCACAGCGTGGGCATGATGTGCCAGTCAAGCTTGCGCACAAGGGCAATCTCCTCGGGGCTCGTCTTCTTGACGGCGCCAGAGTAATCAGCGCCCTCGCGGGCCAGGCCGTCCTCGGGATCGCCCTTCATGATCGAGGCCTCGACAAAGTTGTCCATGGGCTTGTCGGAGTCGCGCAGCGCAGCCTGGTGCTTCTCTGAAGACATGTTGAAGAGGCAACGGAGGGAAAAGTGGAGGGGTGGGAGAATGACGGGCTCAAGGGATGGTATGAGAACTGGAGGCGATAGACTGGAAGCCGAGTTGTCCTGCGTCCTGACCGAGGAGCAAGAACCCCAGATTCCAGGAGGATGGGCAATGTCTTATACCTGGGGCGGAGATCAGAGCTTCCCCGGAGTTTCGTTGACATGATCCTGGGGTGCGCGGGAGACGAGTTGCGTAGCAGGCAGACTACCCCGGACTGCGAACCTGGGAGGTTTCAATCAGCGCTCGGCGTGGCTGTCTCTGCGGAGGTTGACTCGTCCGTGTGCCGCTCGTCTGTGGCGTGTTCCCCGGCCTTCGGAGACGATCCATCGTGCTATTGATGCGGGGAGTTGGGGGCCGGCTCGTGGGGTAGCCCCTGTCGGACGAGTCATCCACCTACCGGCGGTGTAAAACAAGCATGTGTCATGGTGCAAGTCTTTTCCAAAGTCTTTTCGGATTCGGGACCGCATGTGCGGGGAATGTCTGGGGCTAGACGATCTGTCCTCGACTAGGCCCTCGAGGGGCGAGTGGTCGACTTCGTCGCAGCTTGATTTGCCCGGGTCGAAGAATATTTTGTGGTGGGTATGCATCACCATGCATGGTTTGTTGCCGAGTTTGTCATGGCGAGGCCTGTTGAGGCGAAGAATTATCCATCTGCATCTGGGGTAGAGCGTTGCGTATTGACATATCAGACCCTCATGTTCTGTAAATAATCTCATGTCATGATTTGAGGTTATGCAGGTTCCTGCCTATTAGGGATTCATTGTGTTCACAAGGTTGGTCCGCTTCCCCGGACAGAGTCTCTTGGGTGTTACATTGTGGAGGGGTCCAGATGATCTTGCACAGCGACGACGGCCTCATTCACAGCAGATTGGTCAGGTTGGATCTACTTCATATACACTAGGCGCAAGTCACCCACGCGGCCCCGAGAGTGTGTGTGTGAGGATTGCAGCGTTTTTAAGGACCTCGTAAGTCAAGCTTCAACTCGGCATTTTCTCGATCCGCTACGTGATCCGTCACTGCAAGCGGCACTGACACATCCGATCCTGTCAAAGCCAGCAAAGTCCTCCGCTTCGATATCTGGTCTGAGTTTTCCATCAAATGTCCGCTTACGTTTCGGCATGAGCTCTGAATGCTGAAAGTTGCTACGTCATTAGAGTGGTGAGGTGAAAATTCCACGAGGTCCTCGGTCTCAGGGGCCAAGTTGACATTGTTGTCATGTTCGAGTACTGCCCACCAAGCATTGTGATTGTGTCGATTGACTCGTCTCTGCCTTGACGGCCAAAACAGTTCAACTACCTGAAAAATGAATTGGACAGGACTTTCGGCATAAATAGCGAGAACCATGTTCTATTGGGAACTTGGGGGGCGAAACGTGCAGCGCAGCGCCTGGGCAATCAGCTATGAATGTGGACCTACTGAAGCCAAAGCTACCATGTTCCGACGGCCGGGCAAACGCATTTGTGGTGGAATAACGCGGAAACAAACTGCACAGGCAACTCATTGGCAGCCAGTTCTTGAAAGCTGACCTCTCGCCATGTCCGCAAGGCGGAAGATGGATAGGCCACGGGGTATTCTTTGCCCGCGGGCTTTTCTTCCTGCGGGACCCGTCATCCCCACACCTCCAACGCGCTCCGCACGTTGTCCGGCTCCCCCGCAATTGCGGTCCCCGGAACTTCATGTTGGTGCCGGTCGTTGTCAGGAGGACGATTGACGATCAACCATTACAAAAGAGATCGTGTTCAATACGTTTTCCCGTCTAAACTACCTCCTCACCAAACATTCCACTGTCGAACCACTTTCACGGATACCCTCCAAGCACACAGACACAGTATCCTCCGTAGTCAGTCTCCTTCGACGCCAACATGTCTCCCAGCGCCGTCCCCGCACGCAAGTCGTACAGCATCGCCTCCATGGGCGCCGATGGCATCGGCCCGGAGGTCGTGGATGCTGGTGTGGAGGTGCTCAAGGCCCTCGCCGAAACACTCGACTCGTTCGACCTTGACTTTACTGATTACGACTGGAGCTCCGAGACGTACAAGAAGACGGGCAAGTACATTCCCGACGGCGGCCTCGAGCAGCTCAAGAAGCACGATGCCATTCTCTTCGGCGCCGTCGGCGCTCCCGATGTTCCTGACCACATCTCCCTCTGGGGTCTCCGTCTCGCCATCTGCCAGCCCTTCCAGCAGTACGCCAACGTCCGCCCCACCCGTGTTCTGCCCGGCACGCAGTCTCCCCTGCGCAACTGCAAGACTGGCGACCTCGACTGGGTCATCATCCGCGAGAACAGCGAGGGAGAGTACGCCGGTCAGGGCGGCCGCTCTCACCGCGGCGAGCTCTGGGAGACCGCCACCGAGGTGTCCATCTTCACGCGCCACGGTGTCGAGCGGCTCATGCGCTTCGCCTTTGAGACCGCCCAGAACAGGCCGCGCAAGCTCCTCACCGTCGTCACCAAGAGCAACGCCCAGAGGAACGGCATGGTCCTGTGGGACGAGGTCGCCGCTATTGTGGCCAAGGACTTCCCCGACGTCACGGTCGACAAGATGCTGGTCGACGCCATGACCACGAGGATGGTCCTGAAGCCCGAGACCCTCGACACCATTGTCGCCACCAACCTCGTAAGCATTCCAACCCCTTGCCGCACTGCTAGGAATCTATTATGAACAGTAACAGCACGCCGACATTCTCTCCGATCTCGCCGCTGCCCTCGCTGGCTCCATCGGCATCGCGCCAACCAGCAACCTCGACCCCTCGCGCCAGAACCCTTCCATGTTCGAGCCCATTCACGGCTCCGCATTCGACATCACAGGCAAGGGCGTCGCCAACCCCGTCGCCACCTTCTGGACCGCCGCCGAGATGCTGACGTGGCTCGGAGAGAAGCAGGCCGCCGACCAGCTGATGGCGTGCGTCGAGGCCGTGTGCCAGGCCGGCATCAACACTGCTGATCTCGGCGGCTCGGCCACGACCAAGGAGGTCACGGCGGCTGTCATTGCCGAGATCAAGACGAAGCTCGGCAAGGCGACAAAAGCAGCGCAGTAGAGCGGTGGAGCAACGTGTATGAATTAGATGATTATGAGCTCTTGATAGATTGACCAATCCCCGCATCCCGCAGATTGAAACACAGTGTACCCGCCGCAGGCCTATCCGCTACTTGAACGTGAGGTTCTTGACGTGCTCATTGACATAACGTACATGATAAGCGAGTGGCGCAAACAAGCGAGTGGCGCGCAACACCACAACCAGGCGACTATCACCCCCAATAAGTCGACCAAAACACCTGGAATCAATTGAAATCAATCGGAATCGCCTTCCTCAGACAATTTCACTACTATCTGACAACTTCGTGCGTTATGTCCTGTCTTGCCGCAGACACCACAGCGCCGTTCCTTCACCTTTGTCCTCGACTTGCGACCGCTACTTTGTCTCTTTTCCTGCCTCACCTGCGCATCCACCTCCTTCTGGGCCTGGATATCCTGTCCCTCAGATAGCGTCATGCTCCCTCCCTTTCGGAGACGTGACTTTTTGGCCCTTCGACGCCGGCTGAGTATCTCATTCTCCTCTCGAAGGATCCGGTTCTCAGACTTGAGCAGGGCAATCTGATGCATGATTCCCCGCGCCCCCTTCGAAAGCCGGTCGACAGCTTCATAAATAGATGTCGGCGAGCTATTCTGATGACGGGAGATTCGGCCCTTGATGAAATCCGTCTGAGAGCTCGCTTCAGTCGGGTTGTTTGGCGTCTTAGAAACCCAAGGTTCAGGCGTTCCACGACCCCGCTCCACAGGTGTCGGCGTCCGTGGCTTTACATCCAGTCGGGAAATCACGGCTTCAGGGTCAATCGGAGCAAGTCCTGCGCCTCGAAAACCTCCCTGGATGTTCCTTTCCGTCATTGCCTCCTGGAATGCCGCGAAAATTGCGGGAAAGAAGTCCTCCTTGGTGATGTGGCTTGTACCGGCCCTCATCTTCTTCTCGATTTGCCGTCCATACGCTTGCTTGAGCGGGCCAAAACAGCCAACATCCAGAGGTTGGAGTATATGAGAAGAGTGAGGAGGCATACAGAGCGTGACGACGTTGTTCTCCTTGCAGTAGAGTTCGAAGTCCGTCGAGTGGTGACTTTCGTGGCCGTCCAGGATGAGGAGGCGATATTTGCCTGAAGAGCGCGGTTTGGTGTGCCTGTCAAAATGCCGAATCCATTCCAGCCCTCTCTCATTAGTGGTCCAGCCGTTGTCAGACGTGGAGATCACCCAGTCTCGCGGTAGAGCGCTGTTCTCGTACCAGGTCGAGAGGTGGTATTTGCCAGAAACGATGATGTATGGGGGGACCGTCCAGCCTTGGGAATTGACGCCCTGGATCACGGTAACCCATTCCCGATTTCCAGGCTGGGCTAATTTCGTGTTGGAACGCCTGCCTGCACTGGTGACGACCATGCCTGTCGAGATGATGCCCATCATAAAGCCGGTCTCGTCGAAGTTGTTCATATCCGACTCCGCGACGCCGTACTTCGCGATTGTATTCCGTACAAGCGCAAACCAGCCAAGAATGATCTCCGGATCTTCACACCGGGCCCTCTTGTAGTCGTATCTGCGAAAGAAACGCGTCCGGAGCTGCGGTTGTCGCTTTACGAAGTTAGAGGCCCAGCGCTTCCCGACGCTGGGCGCGTCGCGCTCGGCGAGCAGTCGATTGGCCATATCTTCCACTCCACGAAGCCGCGGAGGGAACGATCGCGCATCTAGGTCCAGGACATATTGAACAATTGTCATTTCCTCCAGATCTGTCAAATTCCGCGATTTGGGCGTGGTATCGCGTCGTGAGGACCGGCCGTTGAGCCGGCGACGAAGTGTCGTTTCCGGGACGCTGTAGATTCTAGCTGAAGCTCGGACCTTGAGATTTGGGTCATTCTGGATAGCCCGAATGGCTAGGATCAATTGGCTCTCTTGGGTTCCTGACTCCATTGTTTGTAGTAGAGAAAAGCGCGTTTGAATGGGGAAAGTCGCGTAGTCGCGGTCCCGTGCGCCACTCGCTTGTTTGCGCCACTCGCTTATCATGTACGTTACATGGGGAAGAAATCCGAGGTGAGGTACCAGCCCGGCTTGGCCATCTTGTCGTTGATCCCCTGTCCGTTGATGGTGAGGTTCTCAAACTTGATCGACTCGATACCCCTCGTCTCGTTGTAGCCTGTCATGATGGCGGTGCCGGCATTGGTCCCCTTGTAGTCGAGGTTTCGGATCGTCACGTTGGAGATGCCGCGTCCCGGCGACGTGTTGTACTTTTGGTTGTACATGACCATCATGGTAATGAGCTGGCCGTGCCGGAAGTCCTCCACCCGGACGTCCTCGATCAGCACGTCCTTGACGAGGTTGCTGTCGCCGGGGTTGATGGCGATGCACCCCTGGTAGCCCATCTGAAACTCCCGGTGGTCGAGGATGTCGAGATTCGAAAATGTCAGGCCGGACAAGGTCTCGGGATTGGTCGAGTTGCCATGCGTGCCAATGTTAATCGGATGCGCAAGGTCAGCCCAGAGGATCGAGTCTCGGACCGTCACGTTCTGCGTGTCTCCGTAAAAGTCCCACCTGTGCGTGTAAATGGCGATGGAGTCGTCCGATGTTCGCAGGAAGACATTGTCGATCAGCACATTCTTGCTGCTGAAGACGTCGATACCGTCGCCCCATTGCACGGCGCTGAACGACCGCAGCCCGCTGACCGTGACGCCGTCCGACTCGGCAATCTGGGCCGTGTAGTGGCCGGGGTTCAAAACGATGATGTCCTGGATCAAAATGTTCTTGCTCTGCCACGCCGAGATTGTGTGCGAGCTCGACTTGTACAGGATGCCGTGGCCCCGGAGCGCGGCACCCGTCTGGTTGTCGAAGCTGACTGACGCCTTGAGCACGGCGCCGCCAGCCACGTACAAGGTCTTTCCCGACTCGACCACAATCGGGTCTTTGGCGACGTGATAGCCCGGCCCGTAGTACAGCGTGTTTGTATCGTTCTTGGCGGCAGATTCGTCGACGATGCTGTTGCTGAAGAGGTGCAGGACATCAAACACATTCTCGGTCGCGTGAACCACCAAATTCTTAGGCTTGTCCAACGCGAAGGCGATCGAGTCTCCGTCAACTGCTGGCACAATGTTGAATGAATCGGGGCGGATGCGAGCTTTGGTGATAGCACCGGCCTTGTAAGACACGGCCACCTCCACCCTGCCTTGAAAGTCAAAGTAGGCCAGCGAACCAGTGAAGGTTGCGGTCCTGCCAGTCGTCACATTGACTTCCTGGTGCCGGGTTTCGTAAATCTCGAGCTCGTGCCAGGCACCGCCAGGAGAGCGGACTTTGACTTCGTACGACGCTTTGCGCGCTACCCCATCTGGGACCGGATATGTCTTGATGGAGTTGCATGATGCTTTGGCGACGCCGCTGACAAGGGTTGTGGCCAGGAGCAGCCAGTGGACCGAGAGTTTGAGGAACATGGTCGCGAAAGACTTGTGAAAGCCGAGACAGTTTTCTGACCAGGGAAGAGTGATGCGAGGTGACTGCAAGTGCCACGGCAGTTCTCTGAGGCTCACGATCAGTTAAACTTATAGCGATGCACAGTCTACTGGTGTGTAGGTTGCGCCGGGCATTACCCCGGATTTCCGGCCTGACATGAGTTTCCCCACGAAATGCGACACACCCCGCAGTTCTCCAGGAAATGACCCGAGATCAGCTGACTATGGTACAATCACGCTTTGACTGTGAGGATGATTTATCCACGGGCAATGTACCGGGCGATGTCCCGGTACTTCATTCGGCGGGAACTAGTCACTTCGCTCGGCGACCGGGTGTGAAGCTGTCGTCTGACCAGAGTTGACCCTCGTCTTGTCGGCGGCACGTGACACAATCTGAGTGACAAATCTTGGTGTACGCCGGATGTTCGCAATAGACATGGTATGACTGGAAACCTCCGAGGACAAGTTCGTGCGTCAAACATTCAGTGTTCGGAAATTTGAAAAAAAAAAAAATGTACTTGTGGGCGCGGGCGATTCGGTTGGAAGACGCGGTGTTTTCCCTCTCCAGATCAGTTGCTGTATCCCACATAGGTACAAACGTCATTTGAAGTGACCCAACGACATGACTGTCTCACATCCTCCCTCGGCTCCTCGCCTCTCTCCACGGTCAAGAACTTCCGTTGCTGGGCGTTGGCTGAAGCATCACAGCACTCAGGTGATGTCGACGACTTGTGAATGTGGTGGACTGAAACCTTGAATGGTGGGAGGCTGTTCACTTTGAACAGTGGCGCACTGAATAAGTTGGAACTTGACGGGCATGAACCTCGGTCTCGCCTGACAAGAGGTCCTGCGTATATGTCAGGACCCTGCGGAGCCGTCCAGGGCCTGCCAAGCCAGGGGGCTGGCCAGGGGCTAAGGGTCACGAGAGAACGTATATATATAGGCTGCGGAGGGCCCCCCAAAGCTGCGGAGGGCCAGAATTCAGATGTATTCCTATCCCATACCTATATTCTAACTACCTGCGGACCCTGTGGAAGACCCCTTCACTCTGTTCTAAACAACGCTCTGACAGCACGGCACTAATCATTCATAACAGAAGTTGGCTATACCAAGTCGATGACGGGCCTCAAATGGCCGCGTTCCTCTGCCACATATATTCGGATGAATACATACTGGCGTCGATTGGTAGAGTCGACGTTGTGGAAATCACTAGCCATTGCTTGCAGCAACCCGAAACACCGCCCTCATATCTCTAACCTAGAGGCATTTCCGTGCTTTGGTGGCGGCAATCTTTTCGGTTCTTCAACCCGGATGTATCTCCATTGCTGATCGTGCTCAGGTCTTTAAAGAGTAGGCACAATCACCAGAGTTGGCACATAACGGTAATGGCTCTCTCGGATGAGTGGTGTTCCCTTTCTTTCCGGTTGATCGCCCCAATTTCCGTGCCAGTAATGTAGAGAGAAAGGAACACTGTTCATATTTTAGCAGGCTGTTTCGCAGTAGCAGGAGATGAAAGAACCATATCCTGTGGAGTGGTCACTTCTCAAGATTCGGCTAGTCATGTCAAGTCGAGCAAGGCGGGGATCAAATGTCCTCCTCAAAACACCGAGATTACAGGACCGTCCATCGTGGATCTAAACGGAATAAGGTGCACTAACAAAAGTTTCGGAACCTCCCCGGGAACTATCATGATCTAGACCCAAGCGAAACTGAGGAAGGTGGAGAATGTTATTGTAAAGTTTCTTGACTGATGGCAGCATCCAATTTCTTTAGCCCCTTAGAAGGTAGCATGGTACGGCTATTGACTGTCAGGGGAACAAACTCGAAACAACCATTGAGATTATCTTGCCAACAAGCGAGTCTCACACGGTGGCGTCTGCCTCGACATTGTCCACTAACACATTGGTCGCTAGGACTGACGAAATTCTATCAATCCCTTGACTGGCGGGCCGCATGAGCAGAAAGAAAGACTGGGTAGCCAATAATTGCCATTGGACCAGCCTCGCTTTTATTTGGATGAGTTGTCGAGTCGACAGTGAGAACAGGCAGGCAGCGATCAGCCGTCTGATCTGTGATTTTGATTGATCAAGTCGGTCAATCAAGACCAAGGCGCCGCACTTGCTGTTGATGTTTGTGTCCCTATGCAATCCTAGTAGCCACAAACCTGAGGATCATCGGATGCCAGCTTCTAGAAGAACACGAGGAAGACATGGGGGGTGCTCGACGACAGTGCCTCGTTTAGCTCCCCGCGCCCCGCAGTCCGGCTCAGTCGGCTTCTGTCGTGCCATCATCGCCTTTGATGCACAACGAATGGGCTCTCGCCAATTGCATGTCAATGCAAGATGCACCAGACTTGGCACGACGATCGCCAAGCTACATGTAGCAGCATGCCGCGTAACATGCACACTAAACGCGATTGGCAATAGGAAGCTGTGTACACGGGGATAGTAAGGCGAGCCAGGGCGTTGCCGAATGCCGTGCGGGTTCGCGCCCGCGAGCTTATTACGAACAAAGAACTACCAGAGCTCTTCGAAGCACATGGTGCCACGTTGCCGCGAGGCACAATATGACGGCTGGACGCGGCTTGCTATCGCCTTCCACCCTGCGTCATGTGGTAGCACCTACAGATGACGCCAGGCGTGCTCCGAGTCGCACAAAGTCGGTCGGTAGTCATGACGTGAAACTCTGAGCAACCTGGTATAAAACCCCCTGAAGTCCTAGCTTCTTCCTGTGCCAAGAGATTTGACTAGTCAGGCGACATTCTCAAGATGCACTTCGTGCTATTTGGCGTCCTTCTCACTCTGGGGACTCTGTCTCAGGCAGCGTTCAACCAGGGTGCCTTGAATGCGTTCAACCACAGGCTCCCGCGCAACTACCAGAAGCATCAGGTCGCGCCTCCGCTGCCGCCAACACTGCCGAAGCGTGAGAAATCCCGATTCTTGACCGAAAAGACTGAAAAGTTCGTTGTAGATGGCACTGCCATCCCGGAGGTCCCCTTCGATGTTGGAGAGTCGTACGCTGGTCTATTGCCCATCTCCCAGTCACCTAACGAGGAGAGAGAACTCTACTTTTGGTTCTTCCCCTCCACGAACCCCCAGGCTGGCGATGAGGTCGTAATCTGGTAAGCCCGGCGCCTTCCGTTGGCTGAGCGTACCTAACATAATCGGCTCAGGTTGAATGGTGGTCCTGGCTGTAGCTCGCTTATTGGGCTCCTGACCGAGAATGGACCCTTCCTGTGGCAGGAGGGCACGCTTGCTCCCACTCCCAACTCCTACAGCTGGACGAACCTGTGAGTGCATTTTGATAGCACAATCTCTGCAACAGCCATGCTCACGTCATGATAGGACCAATGTCATCTGGATCGAACAGCCTGTTGGAGTTGGCTACAGCCAAGGAATCCCTAGCATTACCAACGAAGTCGAGCTCGGTCAGCAGTTCATTGGGTTCTGGCGCAACTTTATCGAGACATTTGACCTGCATGGTGTCACGACGTACATCACTGGCGAATCTTATGCCGGCTACTACGTCCCTTACATTGCAGACGCCTTCATCACGGCAGCTGACGACACCTACTACAAGCTCGGCGGAGTCGCTATCAACGACCCCATTCTCGGCGATAGTACCCTTCATCAGCAGGCTGTCATCTTCCCCTTCATCGAGTATTGGCAGAATCTTTTCTACCTCAATGACTCATATCTTGATGCTTTGCGGTGGACACACGAGTCCTGCAACTACTCCACTTACCTTGACACCTATGGAACGTTTCCTCCTCCTCCAGGGCCCTTCCCAGTCCTGGATGACCCTTATGCGGACATGTCCGGCAACTACACATGCGACATCTTTGATTTAGCATATCAGGCAGCTATTGAGCAGAATCCTTGTTTCAACATCTATCACATCACCGACACGTGCCCCTTTAAGAGTTCCCAGCTCGACAATGCCAACCAGGTAAGACATTGCTGCCAACCAGTTTAACCGAGAAAACACTGATCATTTGTCCCAGGGCGACTATGCTCCCCCCGGTGCCCAAATATACTTCAACCGCGCAGACGTCAAGAAGGCTCTGAACGCCCCCGACGTCGACTGGTTCGAGTGCACCCCCAACAACGTCTTTGGCGGCGGCGACTCGTCCTCTCAAGCCAGTGACACCTCTCTCGCACCCGCTCAGAACGATGTTCTCAAGCGCGTCATTGAGCACACCAACAACACCATCATCGGTGTCGGCCGCCTCGACTTCCTCCTTCCCCCCAACGGTACCCTCTTTGCCCTGCAGAACGTCACCTGGAACGGTGCTCAGGGTTTCCAGAGCTACCCGCAGGACCAGACCTTCTACGTGCCCTTTCACCCCGAATACAACACCGGTCGTCTCAGCGAATCCGGTACGGTTGGCCAGTGGGGCCATGAGCGCGGCGTCACGTACTACGAGGTGCAGTTGGCCGGTCATGAGATCCCGGGATACTCTGCTGGCGCGGGATACCGTATTCTCGAGCTTCTCGTCGGACGTATTCGCGACCTTGGAGTGACGGATAGCTTTACGACTCAGAAAGGCCCGCCCAAGCGTAAGTGTACCAGAAGGCATTGATGAGTATTGGGCCACGCGGCGCTGCGGGGCACTTGGAATCTCTGCAAGTGGGTGCTTTCACTTTAGAATGTACATATATTACGATTACAACCCACGAGTTGTGTTGATGCTTCCAGTTGTTGCTTGCACAACAATCATCACCATTGCTGCAGTGAAGTCTAAAACGCAACTCTGCTTCTTACCATTCACTTACCATGGTTAACTAGACGCTTTGGTACAGCGAGTGATGCTTTTACCAGCTTTTGGTGTCTCGTACAGGCGATGACTTGTCGAATTTAGAAGGCGGACGGATTGCGCACCGTAGAGCGCACTTTCAAGGGCTCAAAAAATGCACACCAGGCAATGTCTAGACTGACAGTGACGAGCATCTGAAGACCTCAGAGATTTCGCAGCCGAGATAGAGGAAGTACACGAGCTGAACAAGATCTTATTGGTCCTTGCTGGAGAGGTGTTCCCTCAGGCAGGCTTGCCCGTGGATACGGAATGAGCAGAGGGGTTGATTCCATCAAAGGGGCTGACTCCTACGGCAAGCTTGAAGAAGCTCTCGTCGGGGTCTCATCAGAGCGAGACGAGCTCCCCGCGAAGCTCATAGCCCAGAAACAGGATACGAAGCTGTTCCAGGAGAAAGGTCTGGAAAAGTCTCTTCTTTATGCGCTAGCAGCCATGGTGACTGAGTTCATCGTGATTTGAGCGCTCGGTGGGAATGGTCACCAAGAGACACGTCTTTATTATGTTCGCGAAGAGTTCACTTGCTTGTAGACACTGGCACTTGATTACAAAACACATTCAAGTGCATATCCTGATGGCAACACGATAACCAGTTAACCACAGTGAATGCTTGCCAATGCATCGACTCCATACCCGTTGCATTGTAATTCAAAGGCTCCGCCTCTGGCGAAACAGTCGGATGCTTTACACAGCTCGTGTGTTGTCTTCGTGGGACCCCGTCGTTGTTTGCACAGTCTTCTCGCCCGGTACGTATTCACCATTGCCTACAGCAGGTTCCACGCCTTTCCCCTTCGCCGCCTCAATCTCGACAGCAAGCTCGTCCAACCGCGACGTTTTAACGTGTGTGCGCCAGGCCGGGATACCTGAGTTGAACACGTCGTCCATCTCCTCAAGCGTAAAGCCCTAATGGGTGTTAGTCAGATACCAACAACGAGGAACGTTGATGAAGTTACCTTTGTCTCTGGCGCGAGCAGGAACATGTGAATGCATGCCAGCGCGTTGAAGGTGGCGAAGATGTAGTACATGTTGTAGTTGATGTTCCAGAGAAGTGGAGGCACGGCAAACGCCAGAACAGTGTTGAAGAACCAGTTTGTCGCTGTCGCGAGCGAGACAGCCTTGGCGCGCACCTTACTCGGGAAGATCTCGGCAGGGTAGGTCCAGGACACTGGTCCCCAGGTGGTCGCGAAGGTTGCGACGAAGAGATAGGAGCATGAGACAATGGCGATAGAAACGGGTCGCTGCTCGTAGACGATCCAGGTGACATCAGAGTTCTCAGTGGTGCGCGTCTCATCCGTGTTCGGCTCGCCGTAGGCCTGTTGCAAAGCCCCCGAGATGAAGAGCCAGGTCATCATGAAGAAGGAGCCGATGATGAGGGGCTTGCGGCGACCCCACTTGTCGAGGAAGATAATGGCGGGAAGGGTAAGGGCAACGTTGATGATATACTGGACCGAAGCTGTCAGAAGAGGGTTGCCGAGGCCAGCGCCTTGCATGATGTAGACGATGTAGTCTGGATTCGTTAGTGCTGATAATGGTCATCGCCAAGACGACTCGAACTTACACATCATAATGTTCATTCCGCAAAGCTGCGACCAAGCCTGCAAACTCATGCCAAGAAGGACGCGCTTGAACATTCTTGGAGCGACGAGTGCCTTGAAACTTGTAACGGCCTGCTCACGTTCGAAGCGTAGAGCCTCCTCGATTTCTTGGTACTGAGCAAGTACCTTGGGATCATCGGGATTGCCCTTTCCATGGACGTGGACGAGAACCTTCATTGCCTCTTCCCAGCGATCCTTGGACGCGAGCCACCGTGGACTGTAGGGGCAAAAAAACAGGCCGAGGAAGAGAATGACGCCTGGCACCATCTGAACACCCCAGGGGATACGGAAAGCGGCGGTTGACTGCTCGGGATCGGTCGGACCGCCATCCGTGCCCTCGGCTGCACCATACTGGATGAAGTACTGAATCAGAATACCCCAAGTAATGGCCCACTGCTGCAGCGATACAACGCGGCCACGGATCTCTTTGGGGGCAATCTCGGACTGATAGACAGGGACGATGGCTGAGCATATACCGACGCAGTAGCCGGCAACAATTCGGCCCACGCAGAGTAGAGCCACACCGTTGGCGGCACATTGAAATGTAGCACCGATGATCCAGAAGATACAGGCTATTTGAAGAGAAACCTTCCGAGAGAAACGATCGGCGATAAAGGAAGAAGAAAGGGCACCCAGGAGAGAGCCAACAGGCATGGAGGCAGTGATGCCACCCTGGCGGTACACGGTTGGGTGGTCGAAGTACTGGCGATAAGCCTCGGTGCCAAGGACGCCAGACATGGAAGAAATGTCGAATCCGAATAGACCACCACCTGGGAAGTATTAGTAAAAGACTTTATGTAAGGGAAAAGACCATGTTTGGCCAGAGGTCGCTTGGTAGACATGGTAAGACAATAAACATCTGCGGTTGATAAACTTACCAATGGCGGCAAAGCCACAGATGGCATAGACATTGCTTGCCTGCCACATGTTTTTGTGATAATGAATATGCACCAGTGTCTTTTCAGTACATGTAGAGTATGATCCACTTTCTCCAGTGGCGTTGTGGTGGTACTAGGCCTTGGAAGCCCAACACTCGAATGCCGTTGTACGTCCGCTCTGTATAAGATCAAGTTGAGTGCAGCTTGTTACCCAGGCACGGTGGGGGTTCTCACATAATATGTACTTGACTGTCTTCCATCTTGTCCAACCTCGCCATGGTTCAGTCCGGGACTTGGGATTGAAAGCGACGTTGGGTATGGAGGGTTGGGGTCAGTCGGTCTCGGCAGTCAGGATTCCACCCCAGTCGTGGGGCGTAGCATCATGCAGCTTCGCCAGACACCTGATGAAGCAACAAGCAAGGTTGATTGACCAGGATTAATGGTCGATCGCCAACAATAGGATATGTTTGGAGCGGAAATATGGCATTTGACCGAATTATATGCGTGGAGAATTGTTGACGCTGGCGCACTTCCTCTACAACAATCCATTTTAACAAACGAGACCAGGCATCCAACCTTTGATCGCATCGAATGCGATTCGTCTCCGCATGGGAGAAGTCTTGCTTGTACGTGTGACGCGTTCGACCCATGCCCACAGTTTTGTACACCATCTTGAGTGAAGGCCAAGCTCGCCAAGGAGTCCGTCAAGGGTAACAGACAGACGTCGAGGCATCTTACTAGAGCTTCCCCGTACGAAAATTTAATACCACTGAATGATCAGAAAAGGTTGACACGCCATGACCAAGGTACCTTAGCATAACAACACACAGGCTTCTATTCCAGCCCAAGACGTCCTGCATTCGATACCAGCTCCCGGCTTCATGTCACCATGTGTTCACCGCGATGCTGCTGAAACGACTATGCGATGCTGTACGCGTCAACCTTGACAGTGATTCGATGTACCTATCCTTCGCCAGTGTAAGCATCACTCTGAACCAGTCATTCGAGCCGCCCCGCATGGTATTACCCATACGCTCCGATCCCCCTCATGATACCTCCACAGATCCCCCGCCACCGTGGCCTGGCAAGCAAGGCAGAGAAGCTGCCAGGTACCACAGGCATCAATAGATCGGCCCATCCACCATCTTCCCAAGCGTCAAAAGGACTGGACGACTGTCAGCAACCAAGAGCCGGAGTTGAGGTCATCAGGATCTGGGCAACTCAGATCCGCCGAACCAAGGCCGCTACGCCACTTGCCATGGCGGAAAGCCGATCCTTCGTGGCATGTCGATAGAAATACTCCCGCCCGACTCGGTTCCTAATACCCCGCACCCGAAAAAGCTGGGCGCATGTCATTGCCCACGCGACGACCTCTTTCGAGAACTCGGATCACTGGATTAACCTCTTCTCCTCAATACGTATGCTCAAAACCGAACGTGATTTTGCAGCATATGGATCATCGTTGATTAACTTCTTCGTACCCGTGGATTCGAAATTCAAAAATGAGAACTTTCAGAAGTGGCTATGAATACTACCAAGCATGATGTACTTGGTTGAAGGGATTGAGTTACCGGCCTTAGCGATGGAAATTTGGAGGCAACTGGCTATTTTCGGGGCAAAATGAGCGGAGCGGCGCCTGGTACGACAAGATGGCAAACAAGGGGGAAGTTTAAATATGAATTCCAGTGCATGTTGGTGGATTGTGAGTAGTGGAAGCTGTGCATGATCTTTTACAAAGGTTTTTGGGCGTAGGACGCATACCTACAGAGGGATATGCTTTGTCGCCCACCGCTACGCTAACATGTTTTGAGCCATCGTTCCAGATTCAAAATGGATATCTCAGACCTCGATGCAGGAGAGGCTCATTTAGCACTGATTCTCGGGTGGGCACAGTCATCACTTGTCGTCTTAAACGGCGCGAAGTAATTGGCAGTATGGGAACAGCAACCCACGTGCTTCGCTACAAGCTTACTACATCCAGGCAGGGCTACGGGCTTGTTCTCGTCTCAAGCTCACTCAACTCCCATCCACGTGCAGCGTTATCAAGGTCAAAAATCTTCACACAATACAAGACAAGATCAACAAATAAACACCCAAGTGCGGAGTAGGCTAGCTAATATTCTGTATACGGAATGAGGTGGCGAGGCGGTATCCCAGTCTCATCGATGTTATACGCCAAGACCACCAACGAGGCGAGAAGGCCATACGTTACCTGCCCGCCTGAAGAACCCCAAGCACTCCCGACATACCATGGCTCGACAGTCGTGAAACCTAGCAGAATGAGATGGAAAGACATAATCAATTCGAGAATTTTTTCCAACTTCATGATGGTAGCAAGATTTGGCCAAAAGATCAAAAACATACAACATCAGGGATTCGCTGGTGGTCACCCACCCAACTACTAGTCCGACCCTTACTAGCTTATCTATGGGAGAGCGGACGGGATCCCGAGTTCTCCAGTAGGTATGGTCGTATGTGCTAGAATCAGTGATCATGCAGTATATAATCGCGCTCACCCCTCACTTGACGCTGCCTTTATCTCATCGTCTGCCGTCTCTTAGAAGATACATGTACTTGGATCGCTCAGGATACTTCGCACCTGCAGCATCCACCGTTGTTTAGTACGTTTTTCCAATTGAACCCCCTTACAGGTCTGGGATTGATCGGATGGATGTGTGACCCTGCACTCTCACACATGTCTGCGCAATATGGATGGATTGTGGGGCCGACAAGCTCGGCTGCGCGAAAGACAGGACCTCTGATCTACAGTCAACTCGAAAGTTCAGTCAAGTCTTCGCGGTCAACGAGAGCGGTCCTTTCGTGAAATTCTTCCTCTCCACAATCATGCCTGAAGCACAACCTGTAGTGAGAAAAAGGCCGTTGCTCCGAAGAGCGCTAGCCGTGTCCAAACGAGCAACAACAGCTGCGCCCCGAAAGACACGAGCGCCGTCACTCGAGCCCCCGCCATCAGGCAAGGGCAAATCCTGGGAGAAATAGGTCAATATCGAGGCCGCCACCAAGGCTCTATCCGAAACAAGTCGATGGTGAGAGAAACTCTGGATGTGAATTCGTAAGAGCCCGCAGAGGTCTTCTCTGAGGACCGCGAGGCGATCTGCTAGTGCGGAGGACACGAGCTGCGGGCTCGGTGGTTCCGACAGCAGTGCTGCCTGCAAATCAGTTCCCTATAAGATACAAGTGAGCCAGACCAAAGACCCGCGAAAAGGCGAGGCAGGGGAGTGAAGCAGTGTCAACAGAGACAAAGAAAAACAAAGAAAGAAAAAGGGAGGTCTGGGTATCATAGTGTCCCTGAGAGCATGCCTCGACAGTCCGTCCTCCTCAACGCCGTACGCCGCCCGCCTTGTTGGCATCATGCTCGAAACCGCCCCCCTTTCCTTGCACTAAATGCGTGCGACCAATTCTCAAACGCCCCAAGCGCTCCTGTCGATTTGTAACCCACAAACAGTACAGCCATGTCGCGTCAGGCAAACTTCTAGTCGTCACAGGGACCGATGTGCTTCTCATGAAGAAGTCGGAGATGACCACGCTGCAGGCGGAATGACGAGTAGTTACCCGCGAGAATCGTCTCAAGAATACTCGCCATGTTGGTACCGTGGCCACCGCCCTTCGACAGCTCGGCCATGCGTTCCTTGATCATGCGGTGCGCCGAGTGGAAGTCGTAGAAGATGATGCCAACATTACTTGAGCCGCCAGAGATGTCATTCGACGAATTGTTGGGGTCGATGATCGACAGGCGGTCTCTGTTCTTGTACGTCAGGTTATGGTCTCTAGATGACTGTAGGATGTTAGCATTGTATTGGTCAATCAAGAGGTGGTTGACTCGCCTTGCGAACATAACCGGGTGGGTTAATGCGAATCGCCGTGGTCTTGTAGTCGAACCTGTTGCCATAAAGGTCAAAGAATTCCATGAGCATCTCGCCGAGATGGTGCTCTGGGACGAGGTTCTTGCTCTGCACCTTGGGCATCAGCTGCAGCATGCTCATGACCATGCAACTAACGGAGAAACTGCCGATGCCGCCGTTGACAGGCTCATTGAGCCCACGCATGGCAAGAAAGTGCTTGATGATGGTGACGAGGATGGGCAGAGCGGGGTACTGCTCCTTCCAATTCAGGAATGTTTTGATAGCAGCAGGGCCATCCATTCGGTCGAACGAGATATCGACGCGCAAACCAGTGACGGCGTCAATGTACTTCACCAGAGGCACTCTGGCTTTGGCGATAACCTCGACGGACGAGGGGTCGGCAAGCCTATTTTGTGTGAGGAAGGCCCGAAACTTGTATAATGAGCTGCCGCCAGGGAAGGCAGTCATGCGGCCGGAAAGCCATTCCTTTGAACAGATGACAATGTCCATGTCGGCAGTGGGCAGGTACAGACCGGACATGTAGGAGCCAAATGGGTGAACTTCGCAGCCGCGATACTTGGGATTGCGGCGAAGGGAGTCACGAATGCGTTCAATCAGCTCGCCTCGCATACGCTGCTCAAAGGCACGAGGACGCACATGCTCGTAAAAGTCTACAATCTCCTTGTGAAGCCTGACACGGATCAGCAAACTTTGCTCTTTGAGGTGGGTGCCAAAACTTACCAAACACTCATATCAGAGGTTTGAGAGTGGTCCGCAATAATCCAGGGACAATCATCCTCCTCACGAACGGGTTCCCATTCAGGAACAACGTGGCCGCGGACAGGCATTTTGTTGACTTTCTTTAGTGCGCCGTAGGAAGGAGGCTTGATCTCGTCGTCAAAGGTGCGCTTGCGCGAGCCCAAGGGGTCGGAGTTGTCGGGAACAAATGCCATGGAGCGGGGTTTAGAGCCTGGACTTGTTGGTGGCAGGAGGGGCTTTGGAGGCAGTGAAGTGTCGGCAGGAAGGCGCCCATTCTGTTCGGCTGAATCAGTTGAATGCTGCGGGCCCTGATGACGCCCACTGGAGCCCGAAATATTGTTGCTGGCGCTGCCATTCATCTTGATTTCCTCCTCATCGTCATCGTCGTCGCCCAGATCGAATGAAATAAAATCCTCAGCCTCGGTGCTGGCAGCCAATTTGTTGGCCGCCTGGTCCTCCATGCGCGCCTTCCGAATCATGGCGACCATGTCCTTTTTCTTACGATGAACGTCTTCCGGTGGCAAAGCCGTCTCGGCGTCAGGGTTTGACCACTTGGGGGCACTGTCGCCAGCCGTCGCGTCCCCGTTCTCTCGGCGCCTGCGCTTGCTCGAGGGTTCATTGGCATCGCCACCAGACTGATCCGAGATGTCCATATCTGTCTCTTCGTCGTCCGACAGTTCGTCAATGTTGCGATATTTGGCGCCATCGTCTTCGCCCACTAGTTTCTCCTGCACCTCGCTGTTGTCTTTGCGCAGCAGTTCACGCTCGGCAGGATTGAACCTGGCGCGTCCGCGATATCCTCCGCGACCGCGTACACGAGGCTGTGCCATCCTTCTCGACGGCGCGCCTCCTCCCGGACGATATGAATCGGTGAAGGACTCGCCGACGCCAGCGGGCTTGTCAAAGCGGAAGTTGAAGTCGCCCTGGGGCGGACGCGGGTCGCGCTGGTTGTACGCATCGGATCGCCTGTTGTCGCGGGGCCCGTCATATGAAGGTTGATAGCTGTCGCGACGAGGGGAGGCAGGTCTTCGGTAGTCGCGATCACTGTCGCGATGGCGCCAGCTGTCTCTACCTGGAGGGCCAGGAGGAGGGGGGGGCGCGGCATGTGATGGTGGCGGGGGAGGAGCGTCATAGTATGGCCTCTTATTGCGCTGATCATCGCGCCGGCCATTACGGCCGTTTGAGTACGAAGGGCGGTAATTGCTCATGGTGGCTTCCTTCGCCAAGTGCCTCGGATGATGTGGGTGTGTCGTGACGCGGCTTGCGACTTTGGGCTCGATGAAACAGAAAAAGGAATCGCGAAAATGTTGACGTCGGGTTCGAGGACAAGCGAAGCGCGCTAGCTGCTAAGGGCCTAGTGTCTGCAGAGGCACTTATCAATGGCGGTCGATAAGATAAATATGATGGGGGCGTGTCACGTGGGGCTGCTGGACTGGGCCTCCATCGACTGGTTGTAGCCTCGGTGTCTATATAGTTCCCTGCCACCATCCATGCGCCAAGACTTTCTCTATCGCAGTTCTAGCCGTCGGGTCTAGGTTCGTTACTCCAGATATCATATTCAGTGCCTCAGCACCAAGCTCCTCTCCCCACCGCTCGAATCTTAGTTCCGCCTGTTCCTTCACTGCTTCCTCAGCTACTTTGGACGCTAACTCCAAAGCTTTGCGCCAAGCCTCACTATTGACTTACTTAAGAAGTCCCTCGGGAACTAGCCCAAAATATGAAAAGTAGCGAATCAAAATCTCTTATTCCGGCCTTATACCCAATTTTACCAGCTCCTGGTAGTTGTTCAAGAGCAGGAATTCCCCACCTCCAAGAGCATATATACTAGTAGCAGAGTTTAGCATGAAACCCTCAACTTTAAACATGGCTCAGTCACCACTAGTCTAAACGAGAACATATCCGACGCCTTTGTCACACCCATTCCGGTCTATTCTTCTGGGCTTCGCCACATGACATTTCCTATTGCAAAAGGGGTTTGACGCGGCTGTCCAGTGACCGACTTAGAAGCGATATCAAAATCGCCTAGGGCTACATCGGTGACTATTTTGTTACCCTCTTTATCGCAAGTCCAATTAACCAGTATATTATCAGGCTTCACATCTACCACGATAGATTAATTCGTCAGTCATTTTAAACGATAGTTCCTGGATTGCGGAGGGTGTACCAGTATGCATCCAGCCCTTGGCATAAAGTTCTTGTATTACCTCTACTACACGTCGCAGTATTTTCTTTCGTTCTGATAGAGGGAAGCCCGGGTCTTCCTATATAAGGGCAAGTAGGGTGCCTCTGAAATAGGGATAGACTAGAATGCCTTCTTCTAGGTTACAGTCAACGTGCATTCGAAGCCGACGAGACCCTGCAAACTCGGCTGCGAGCCGCAGTGACAGATCGTAAAACGGCCTAGGTACGCGCTTGAGGACAAAAGACTCGTCACCGGATCTAGGTGAGATGTGTCAGAGACTTGGCGAAGTGGAGAGATGAGGGCATGGAGGTTAGGACACACTCGGCTTTGAAGACGCTGAGCGTAGGGTCCTCGCGGTGACGCTAGAGCACGTCGCCTTGAACGTACGCGCGACCGGATTTGCCCACTATGGTGGATGCCATTCTGAGGCTTGTACAGTAACCAAGCCGACGGAAGGGAGTGTGACAAGCAAGCCGAATTAGGGGACTAGGAAACGTATAATGATTGAGAGGCATCTAGGGGGAGGGGTCAACTAGGAGTCCACCTTAAATTCATCGCAGCATTGTAGTGTCGCCTGGATTTGTGCTCTGCATTCAGCGATCGCGGTCGGAAGTTACCCAGTGCGATTCCGTTTCGTCAGCTGCTGCTTGGATTCGTCTTAACTTACCGGGGCTGCGATGGATTGTCCTTCAGTACACCACACCGCAATTCTAGCGCAGTCAAATCTAAACAATCTGGACCACAATTCGGTCCAAAAAGATGCAAGCGATGACAAATGGGCGTGGTATCGAAAGTGAGCGACAGCCAGGAAGGCCCCGAAGATGTGTTTAGTTGGATGCCCACGTCTGTGAACTGCTGCGCCACACCGGTTTCAGGACTGATTCGGCGTCACTCCTCACTCTCATGGCCAGCTCTCATCGCCAACTCTCATCAACTCTCATCAATTCTCATGATCAATTCATATCGCCACTTACTTCCCAAATTTCCTACACAAGCGGCGTACCCTCTGGACGACAGAGCGATGCGCATCATGGCTGTATTTTACAAGGTTGACATGACCGTCGAGGACTAGCCAGATATTCTTCTCATTGTGAGCCTTCTAAGCCCATGGACCAGTTCAAACGTGGCAGTTGTCAACCACCAATTCATCAATCAGCACGTCGACGTCAGACAGAGAGACCACGCCGGACTTGTTCGTGACATTGTTGCCAGGGGAACCGTTTTACTCAAGAACGAAGGCTCACTTCCGTCAAATGAGCTGCGCTTCATGGTTGTCCTCATCGGAAGTGAGACAGGTCCCAACAGCAAGGGCACAAATCGGTGTGACAGGCTGTGTAAATGGTGTTTTCGCTGATGGGTGGGGTTCAGAACGGCCTACCTTACCCCGTCACCTCTGGCCAGACACTCCAGCAACAGGCTACCGGGCATTGCACCCATTGGGTTACCACTGAATTTGACAAGACTGTTAACGTGGGGTCGCCCTCGGGGAACTTGTCCCTGTCAGCACCACTGCGACTATGTCTGTCGAGGTCAAAGTGACAAGCGACAGGCTGGAGAGTTGCACGGTCGCCATGCACTCTGTAGCTGCAACGTGGTGGTGAAGAGCAGGTAGAAGTAGAGGGAGCTCATGCGTTTGGAGCTATTGTGAGATATTCAGACATAGACACTCAAGCACCACAATCGATATCTGTGGTAAGTCGTTCAGCTAGAATGCTACAGCCTGGTTGACCAGTGCCTTGACTCCTAAGTTCGCAGCTTGTAACGGTGACTGAGACGAGTCCCAGCACATACGAAGCCGCAGCCGGGAGGCTCTAGATCGTGCTTGTGACTCGGTGACGGGATTCGGGCGCCAGAATGGTGTGAGCGGACTGCACTGCACTACAGGGGCTGTACAGCCCTGACAGCTGGCTTTGAGGCCCTACAGGGCAAGCAAGTGGGGCTTCGTCTGGGGACCCGGCATTCATCACTGCCTGCTGTTTACATCACAGGGGCACGTGATGGGACACTAGCACGTGATGCTTCTGCCAAGCAGGTCGATGCATGTTCCGCCACCTCACCTGCCTGATTGAATCTCCATGATCCAATCCACGGCATCGCCCGCCGCGTTGATCATCGGCATCCCCGTGCCTCGAATGAAAGATTCCAGGTCAGGCATCATGGCGACAAAATACGCAAATGAACATGCTACAAGTCATATGACCTCACCAGGCCTCCTTCGCAGGGCGCTTCTGCACCTCTTACGCACAGCCTAGCGCTCGCTCTGATGACTTTCGCGGAAGCCAAGCTTCGAGTCGGAGTCAAGCTTTCGAGGCCCCTCCCATTCCAAGCACTTGATTCGACAGTGAAGGGTACATTGATCAAAGATCCTTGGGCGCCAGCTCCGCGACTCAACAAGCAAGCCCCGCGTGAAGAAACCCCCAAGCGACTGAGGCCCCCGTTTGCACAGCCCTCTTTGCACCCCAGTTTCACCCCGACAATGGCCAACAGCATGCCGGTATCGATTGACGAGAGCCGCGGGAGAAGGGGAGACCTCACGGGACTCGGACAGGGCCGGACTCGCCGATGGACACGTGCCCTCCGGTTGCCACTCCGTTGCGACGACAGGCGACCCACGGCAGACGCTGTCCGCCGCGTGGTGGTGACTACGACTACTTTGTCTGCTTGCCTGCAGTGTGTGAATCATGAGCTGCGGTAGCCAATGCCATTTCGAGGGCAAAAACACGGGCTACTTTGTACTAGGCCCATGCTCGCCCGAAGGGCCAAGGCCACAGATTTCTCACCACCACAAAACCTATGAAGGCGCAGCATAGTGCTAACCCGCAGCAATGTTTGGCTGGGCTTGTGCAGGATCGCCATTGACCTGCCAAGAGAACCCGTGACGTGGCCCACGACCACACTCTGTCAGTAGCCCGGCTACGAGGCTCTTCAGCCTTGGCATCCAACCTCTTGGCCCTGGTCCCCGCAGCGATGCAAGCGATGACTCGGTGGACCACCATCCCAGCGACATGCAGTGTCTTCGTCGTATGGAGACTGGATGAGGCTCGCAAAAAAAGGCTGGGCGTCAGCATTGGGGTCCATGGTCAAGCTGGCGCGGAACATCGTTATTACCTCTGCCTCCCCCCTCAAACCCCTGCGGCCGAGGTCTTGGACTCTTGGTATTCTAAACTCGTTGGCCACGTCTCAATTGTTTCTCTTGTCCTTCCTTCCCCATCGTCGTTCACTTCGGTCTTGGTGTTCCCTTCCGCCACCGGACACCCATTCATCCCACTCGCATAAGCCCTGCGTTTTGGGACAATCGCATTCGCCTGTGTCGCACGCACTGCCTGATCGCCTCTTGCCAGGCAAAGGCAACAAACACAGATGAGCGACGACATTACGGCGGCGGCGCCACGGCAGTATGACTCTGGCGCCCCGCGCGCTGTGTCGCCCCCCACATCTTCCCCTTCTCCTGAAGAGAAGAACATTGACAAAGAGTTCGATATCAAGGAACTGGACGCGGAGCCAGAAGCCGACAGGCCAAAGAACAACAACTTTGCCTTCACCCCGACTCAACTACACCAGCTCATACACGCACGATCACTGTCAGCCCTTCGTGCCTTTGGCGGACTGCAGGGTCTCGCGACAGGTCTACGCACAGATACGGCCGCGGGCCTGAGTGTTGACGAAGCACAGCTCGACGGCACCATCACCTTTGAGGAGGCCGTTTCAGCAGGCAAGGCACGACGACGACCCGAACTAACGCCAGTCCTGGCGCCTACGAAAGACGACACCGCATTCCACCTCGATGTCGACCTAGGTCTCGGGGGCCACCGCGACGAAAGTTTTCAAGACCGTATACGCGTATTCGGTCTCAACAAACTGCCGAAACGCAAACAAAAGTCGTTTCTCAGGCTTGCTTGGATTGCGTTCAACGACAAGCTCATCTTTCTTCTGACTATATCAGCTGTCATTTCGTTGGCGCTGGGAATCTACGAGTCGGTAGACGCCGAAGACGCGGGCGGTAAAATCCAATGGGTCGACGGCGTGACTGTCGTCGTCGCTATCCTCGTCATCGTTTTTGCGAGTGCTGCTACCGATTGGCAGAAGAACCAAAAGTTTGCGAAACTCAACGAGCGCAAGGAGCAGCGCGAAGTCAAGGTGATTCGGTCAGGCCGGACCCAGAATGTCTCGGTTCACGAGGTGCTTGTTGGCGACATCATGCACGTCGAAACCGGCGATGTTGTGGCCGTCGATGGAGTACTCATATCTGGTGCAGGTGTCCAGGTCGATGAATCATCCATCTCTGGCGAGTCAGAACTGATTCACAAGAATGCTGTGAGCGAGCACGAGGCTCTTCTTGCGCGTAAAGCGCACCTCCCCGATCCCTTCATCATCAGCGGTACAACAGTGTGTGGAGGAATCGGAACCTACCTTGTTGTTTCCGTCGGCACAAACTCGTCGTACGGTCGAACCCTCATGTCGCTACGCGAAGATGTCGAGGAGACGCCGCTGCAGCAAAAGCTCGGCAAGCTGGCGAAGCAGCTCATCGTTTTCGGTGCCATCGCCGGTATCTGCTTCTTCCTCGTCATGTTCATTCGATTCTGCGTCAACATCCCCAATATGGGTGGAACGGCATCAGAGAAGGCCGAGCAATTCTTCAAAGTACTGATTCTCGCTGTCACCGTCGTCATCATCACCGTCCCAGAAGGTCTGTCGCTTGCTGTGACGCTGGCTCTCGCTTTCGCGACGAAGCGCATGCTAAGGGACAACAACTTGGTGCGACTTATCCGATCCTGTGAAATCATGGGCAATGCCACATGTATCTGCTCCGACAAGACGGGCACACTGACACAAAATGTCATGACGGTCGTTATTGGAAAGATTGGTGTCGCTGAATTTGGGGCGATAGGCCCCACGAGCTCCGCCCTCAGCGCATCTGAAACGTCCGTCAAGTCGGAAAAGACGGCCGACGTGGTTTCTGCTGGACACTCACCGTCCATTCCCGGCTTTGTATCAGCCCTGTCGGACGACGTGAAGAGCCTCGTCAGGAACAGCTTCGCCCTCAATTCGACAGCCTTCGAGAGCGGCGAGGCTGGCGAGACCAATTTTGTCGGCACCAGCACCGAAACGGCCCTTCTCAAGTTCGGCCGCGAGTTCCTGGCTATGGGACACCTCGACGAGGAACGAGCCAACGGCAACATCGCCAACCTGTCGCCCTTTGATGCCTCACGCAAGTGGATGGCTGTCATGAGCAAGCTGGAAGATACACGGTATCGCATGTTGGCCAAGGGTGCTGCTGAGGTCATTTTTGAACAATGCACAGACATGCTCGCTGACCCCCAGACCGCCGGTCTGTCCACCCAGCCCATCAGCAAAGAGGCACGCGACGAGATCCACGCGTCGATTGAACTGTACGCCAAGAACATGCTGCGACCAGTTGTCATTGCCTACCGTGACTTTCGTGTTGACGAAGCCTTCGACGACCCGAACGATGCCGATTCGATCCCATTCGACAAGCACTTTTGCAACATGACCTTCATTGGTGTCTTCGGTATCCGTGATCCTCTGCGACCAGAGGTCATCAAGTCTGTGAGGCAGTGTCAGGATGCCGGCGTGTTCGTGCGCATGGTCACTGGTGACAACTTCCTGACGGCCAAGGCTATTGCAACGGACTGTGGCATCTACACGCCAGGTGGATTGGCCCTTGATGGCCCGACCTTCCGACGACTGACGCCTAACCAACTGGATCTTGTTATTCCTCGACTACAGGTTCTTGCGCGATCGAGCCCCGAGGACAAGCTGTTGCTTGTGACCCACCTCAAGGGCATGGGCGAGACTGTTGCCGTGACAGGCGACGGCACCAATGACGCTCTGGCTCTGAAGGCTGCCGATGTGGGCTTCGCCATGGGTATCCAGGGCACTGAAGTTGCCAAAGAGGCTGCATCCATCATTCTGCTCGACGATAACTTTGCTTCCATTGTCAAGGCTCTCGTCTGGGGCAGGACTGTGAACGATGCAACGAAGAAGTTCCTCCAGGTACGTCTGCGCCCCCTTCCTTGAAACACCTCACTCACGATTTTCCAGTTTCAATTCACCATCAACATCACTGCTGGTACATTGACTGTCGTTTCTGAGCTTGCAGGCGACGTCATTTTCACCATTGTACAGCTTCTCTGGATCAACCTTATCATGGATATTTTCGCTTCCCTTGGCCTCGCCACCGACTACCCCTCGCGGGATTTCCTCAAACGAAAGCCGGAACCTCGCACAGCCCCGATCGTTAGTATCACCATGTGGAAAATGATCCTAGGCCTGGCCGTCTACCAGCTCGCTGTCATGTTCACGCTTCACTACGCCGGCGAGTCCTTCTTCAATGCCGTGACCGAGTTTGAAAAGGACCAGGTCCAGACTCTCACCTTTAACATCTATGTGTGGATGCAATTCTTCAACCAGCACAACTGCCGTCGCGTCGACAACAAGCTCAACATTTGGTATCAAGGCGTGCTCCGCAACCCGTGGTTCCTCGGTGTCCAGTGCGCTACTCTTGCGGGTCAGATGGTCATCATCTGGAAGGGTGGCGAGGCCTTTGACACGAAGCCTCTGACGGGTGCGCAGTGGGGCTGGTCTATGCTGTTTGGTGTTCTCGTCATCCCTCTAGGCGCTCTCATCCGCAAGATCCCCGACCACTACGTGTACTCGCTCTTCCAGGCTATCAAACGTACCTTCATCGCCACTCGCCAGGTGGTGACACGCCCGCTGCCGAAGAAGTGGCGCCCCAAGAAGAAGGACCATGACATGGGTGCTGCCGAAGCTTGGGTTCTCCAGACGGGCGCCGCGCTGCTGCGCCCTGTGAACTACCAATGGGGCACCAGCGGTCCCCCTGAGGGTGAGGGCCATCTGGCCGGCCGGGTATCCAGTATTCCCATCGCGCATCGCGAGGCTCTAGCACGTGCTGCGCGCAGCGGCATTAGTGGAACGGGAGACATCGACATTGTGCAGCTGGTCGACCAGGCGCGTCACAGCAAGGCGGAGCTGGCCTACAATATAGAGGTGCACCCCGGCACACCGAAGGAGGATCCGTTTCTGCAGACTCCGACGAGTGGGAACGGTAAGAAGGTGCCGCCTAGTCAGGACCCGAGCACACTGCAGTGGTTGAAGGTCGGGTCCCTCGCGGAACAGACGAATGAGAAGCAAGGTGTGTGATGGACGGTGGCATTCCCGTTCACTGCGATAGACGCGCTGGTGGGAGCTATGAGGAAAAGATCCGAGCCGATGTTGGAGGATCCACAGAATAAGAGACCCAAGCATTGCGACGAGCAATCATGTCGCCACGTTGCGCAAGCGGAGCTGCGGCTTTACGATTTATGAACACAGACATATTAGAGAATAATACCCGTCCTTACAGCAGTCACTCGAATCTTATTTAAACGAGCTTCGTGCCGTTAGTCACGACAGACGACGTGATAGCGTGATGAGCATAGACAGGACTTGGGTCTTCGCAGCTTAGCATCTACGCGGTTGAATGAAAATCAAAGTCGTTAGGTATCATTGGGCTAGAGAGAAGTCAGAGATCTCGTGAGCCCCCGCTGGATACTCCATTCGCCGATCACCAGCCATCATCAGTAGAGACTGCCTTGCAGCCTGTGCCTCCGATGAAGTCCCGGGCCTCGGTCTCGTTCTTGACGACCTTTGGATGCCGATCGTTCTCGGCTTCTTCGTGGTTCCACTGCAGCACGCCCGAGGGGTCGATGACGACGACGATCTTCTCCTCGAGGATCAGGCGGCTGATGTCCTCGTGGATGATGCGCCGCGCCACGTGGTTGAGCGAGTAGACCTCGCGGAACGAGAAGATGACGGCGCAGGCATCGCCGTGCAGGCCGGAGCCGGGATCGTCGGGGTTCGGGCGGCCGAGCTCGCGGGCGACGGCGCGCGTGAGGCGCTCGGAGCCGGGGAAGCGCACGGCGCCGCGCAGCTTGAAGACGATGACCTCGCGCTGGCAGTTTCTGTTGTGGGGCTCGTGGACGCCGGCGACAATGGTGGCGACGGAGGTCTGGACGGTGGACATGGCGATCTGGCTGACGTCCATCATGTGCAGGCCCATGTCGCGCGAGAGCTGCTCGCAGATGGCGACGCCGCGCACGCTGTTGCCGCGGGCGTCGAGCTTGGGCGAGAAGGCGGCGATGCCGACCTGGCCCGGCAGCGCGCCGATGATGCCGCCGGCGACGCCGCTCTTGGCGGGGATGCCGACGTTGGACACCCAGTCGCCGGCGGCGTCGTACATGCCGCACGTCGTCATGACGGAGAGGACCTGCCGCACGCTGGCCTGGTGGATGATGCGCTCGCCGGAAACGGGGTGCAGGCCGGCGTTGCAGAGCGTCGCCGCCATCATGGCGAGGTCGCGCACGTTGACGTTGATGGCGCACTGCCGGATGTAGCCCTTGACCGCCTCGCGCGGGTCGCACGTGATGATGCCCGCCGCCTTGAGCATGTAGCCGATGCCCATGTTGCGGTCGGCGTCGCGGAGCTCGGCCTCGTACACTTCCTCGTCGACGTGCAGCTCGCGGCCCGCGAGCCGCGAGAGCGTCTTGAGGATGCGCTCGGTGCGCTCCTCGGCCGTCGCGTCGGGCCGCACCACGAGCGAGTGGGCGGTGATGGCGCCGGCATTGATCATGGGGTTCATCGGCCGGTTCGTGCCCTTGTGCAGTGAGAGCCGGTTGAAGGCGTCGCCTGAGGGCTCGACGCCAATCTTCTCGAGGACGCGCTCCAGGCCGGCGTCCTCGATGGCAATGGCGTAGACGAACGCCTTGGAGATGGATTGAATCGAGAACTCGACCTCGTCATCGCCAGCCGAGTAAATGTTGCCGTCGACCATGGCGAGTGCTACGGCGAGCCTCGACGTATCGGCCTTGGCGAGCGTCTCGATGTAGGCCGCTGGTGCGCCGTCCTCGTTGTCGCGCGCATTTTTGAGCACCTGGTTGAGGTAGTCAGGGATGGGCGACTTCATGGTGGGGCGAGAGGCTGTAGTACGTAGCCTCTTGAGTAGCAAGGAGACCTTTGGGTGAGTGAAAGGCCTTGGCGTGGTTGAGAAAGAATGAGGAGGATCAGTTGAGCGACGATGCGTGAATTATGGCAGCGCTGGCGGGCTGTCGCGCTGAGACTCTGGGGCTGTGTTTGCGGAATGCTGTTGATTCAAGGGCACGATCTTCCTCGGCTCGGCCTCCCCGTCACGCGCAACGGGCGACATCGCCAAGTACCTAGCACGGCCGCCGTCAGCTGTCTAGGTAGGCAAGGTAGGCCAAGGCGCCGCAGGGTTGAAGCCCTGGGGCGCCTGGAAGACGCCAGCGGAACTCCGCCGTTCTGTACGCCGACTTGTTAGCTACCGCTCTACCCAAATCCGGGGTCCCGTGGGACTCTACAGGCCGTGATCAGCACCGGCCCGCCGGCATATGGTGGAAGTTTGATGGATTGACCCGCCGCTTGGGTTCCCAGGCCAGGATCCTGAAGACGATCCACAGATTCACAGGATAGCAGCCAGGATATCAGAATGGAGATGTGATAATCATTGCTGCCATCTTGATCGAGTACATTGATCCATCACCAAGGTCGGCTCCTTATGCAACAGAAGTAGGAGATGAAGGGCGAAGACAGGCTTGTTGAAGCAGGCCTGACGTGAACAATTGAGCGGATTACAGACCTCCATTGGATCGCGCCGCCGTCTCCAACACCTTTTACACCATCTCCAATGCCGAGCCACCTTGTTGCAACTCACGATCTCCTGCCAAAACCATCCCCCCCGTAACCCATACACAGGATGCTGCGTCCGCAGCAAACACGACAAAATCAAAAACATACAACACCGAGGATTCGCTGGTGGTCACCCACCCAACTACTGATTCGGCCCTTACTGGTTTATCAAAGGGAGAGCGGACGGGATCCCGAGCTTTCCAGTAGGTATGGTCGTATGTGACAGTCGGTGCTTCGAAGGCAGTTGATCTTGCATGCGGTCAAGACGTGAAGTGTATTAGTTTCGCGAACTAGAGACAATCAATATCATCGCTAGTGGTTACAATTTAGCTATCCTGGGAACAAAACCCCTGTCGCACCACCTCAATAAGGCCCGCGGTACTCCGCCGTCTGGCCTGCGCCATAGCCGGACCTATACCCATCCTCGACCTCGACACCGAGCTGCTCGCCCCTCATTCCGAACACGCTGCCGTAGAACCACCGCCCACCAAGCTCTTTGATCCTCTTCCTCCTCTCCTTCTTGTCCATGGCCGCCACACCGCCGAGGCCTGACACCCACCTCGACTCGGAAACATACCACATGGCGCCACCAACACTCCGGGGATCGACAGGCATGTCAGGCCAGCGGATGAACAGGCTGCCGACCACGACGGCGGCCATGAGGACGACAAGTCCGGCGCTTGTTCTCGCGCAAATGTCGTGCGTCAGCTTTGTCTGCGTCAGGTTGTAAGGCACGTTGGCCAGCAGAATCGGCAGGAACTCGGACAAGACGGCCATGAGCGCCACGACGAACAGCACAGGGTCGCCCGTGCGGATACCCGTCGCGATGCCAGAGAACGAGTTGGTCGGAAGCGTCACGAGGATCGAGCGGCGCGCGGGCTGGGCTCGCTTGGCCATGAGTCGATACGGGGCAATGACGGCGACGCCTAGACAAGCCAATGTCAGTCAGACAAGACGGAAATGCAAAACTCTTCGCACCGAACAGGAAACGTACTGCAGAACAGACACTCGGAGGCAAAGATGACGACGACGCCGAGGCCCGAGAAGACGAAACGCCCGCCAAACCGCTGGCTGTCGACGAAGCGCTGCAGATCGCGCGGCAGCTTCTTGGTGATGTGATAGTACAGCACGAGCGCCGCGATGCCGCAGAGCACAACGACGAACAGGAGGCGCCACCACCACGTCAACGCGATGAAGTGGTTGGGCGGCTTCTGCCGCCTGGCGGCCGGATGCAGCGTCTCCGCCTCGATCGGCTGGCCGTCCCAGGCGCCGGCGCCGGGCTGGCCCTGCAGGCTCCTGCCGGCCTCGTCGACGAGCACGAGGCCGTACTCGTCGCGGCCGTCGGCGTCGCGGTACCAGCCCATGGCGTAGTGCTTCTCGGCGACGACCGACTTGACGTCTTCGTTGGACGAGCGCACGTCCGGGTTGCGGGCGAGGGCCGCCATGCCGGCGACGCACCAGGGATCGGCAAAGACGCCGGAGCGCCAGCGGGCGAGAACGCCGAGGAGCACGAGGACGAGAAGCGCCAGCACGGCCAGCATGGTGATGAGGACGCCGCTGGCGACGGTGTTGATGCCAAGCTTGAGGCCGCAACCGTCAATTGCGTTGGCGCTGCATTGGCCGTGGATCTTCATGCCGATGGCTTCGGTGGCGACAGGGGTCAGGAAAGCGGAGATGCAGACCAGCAGAGTCGTGAGGCCGGTCGCCGGATAGGACTTGCCCATGAGCTTAAAGGGCAAGAAAAAGCCGCCCCAGCCCTCAAAGTGCAGGTTGAGGGATGCCGGACCGGACACGCCACGCGATTGTGACAGGGCCTCAAACGGGTGATAGAGCTTGGCGGCGCAGTCGAGAGCACGAATAGGGATGCCGAGGAGAATGGCGAGGATAGGCGGCAGGAACTTGCCGAGGAAGTAGCTGACGGCGCTGAATGACAGGGTCGTCGTCTCGATGACGATACGATCTGTCGATGAGGTCGGCGTCGAGACAGACGTCAGAACGGTACGAGTCGGCGGCAGAGTCGTTACGCGGGTGCTTGGGCTTGGGGTTGACACAATCGTGATAGGCTGGCCATTGGCATCAGGCGTCACAATAGTCGTTGGTACGCCGAGGTCTGTCTCTGTGACGACCTTGCCGGCTACTTCGCTCGTAACAAGTTTGGTCACAGGCGTGCCGCCTTCTCCCTTGGAGAGGGTTCTGCCATCAGCACGAACCGTGTAGATGTTGGTGAGCGTCGTTGTGCCTGTCGAAACATAGATCTGGGGCCGGCCAGTCCTCGTCCGGACTATTTCGGTGGCCGTTTGGCCGGCGGGGATGGTCGCAAGAATAACAGTGGTGCGAGATACTGTGTTTGTTGCAGTCGCCTGAATCGTCGCTTCTATTGTGTTTTCGTTGACAATCGTGGATACAGAGCCATCGGACAGCGTCGAAAAGTCGGTGGTCGGCACCACTTGTGATGTAACAATACTCGTGACTACCGTCTCCGTGTCGATGACAGTCGTGGTGATGTCGGTGGTGATCGCTGAATCAATGGTTACTTGAACGGTCTCAGTCTCCAAGATGCTGGAGCCGGGTATTGTGACTGTGGTCGTGAACTCTGACGATGTCTCCTCTGTCGTCGTACGCAGTCTAGCGGCAGCATCGCCGTTATCGTCGTCATTTCCACTGGCAACCGTTTCCGTAGGCTCGGGTGCTGGCTCCGGGACGGCCTCTGGCGTTGCTTCAGGAATTGGCGCTGCTTCAGTCGGCACGGGACTCGGCACGGCATCTTGCCTGATATGAAGTATTTCGTCGGCCACATTCGAATTCACGAAGCCTCTCTCGTTCAAGACTTGCCGTTGCTCAATCGTTGCCGTGCTGTCAGTCCCCTTCAATGATCGCTGTGTCCAGGCAACCAAGCCCATGGCGGCGAGGATCAGTAGAAGGAGGCACGATACAAAAGGCCATCGCATGGAAATTGGGCGATAGTCAGCCTTCGTCCGTCTCCTCTTGTCCTCCGTCTCTTCTGATGGAAAGCCTTGTTGGGGTTTGACTTCGGTGACACCCTGCATCGAATAGTGCTTGTACTGCTCCCGAGCCGACAGCTCCTCCGCCAACACCTCCAGGCGGTTCGGCTCATACTGTGGTGGTTGATGCATAGCGGGTTGAAGCAGGCCACAATGCCTCGCTCGTAGCTTGGATGGCTTCTTGCTCAGTTGTTCCCTGAAATCGAAGAGGGCCAATATGCACTTCAAGAACCAGACCTTCAGCAAACGTGCCAGGGGTTTAGGAGGGCGAGCCAAGCAATATGAAGGAGCCACGAGCAACCCATGCCCCCATACAATACAATCTTCCTCTCCCTTTCCGCCTTGGTGCCCTCTCGTGGCTGCATTCGGTAATGAGAGGCGACCCAGCCGCAGACTCACAACCCAATTTCTGAGGGCTAGACTTCCCAAAGCTAGCGAGGGCCTAGAGCTCAGCTGTGGCTGCACCGCCATTGACCGCCAAGCCAGTGTCGTCTCGTGGCTTGTCTACCAGCAAGGGCTCTGAGTGGCCCACCAGCGAGGGCTTGAGTGTCTAGCTCGGCCTCTTTGGGGTGTCAGAGGCTCAGCTGGATGGGGCCAGACGGGCTTGCTGTGCTATTGGGCTTGGCAGCCAGAACGTGCTGGGCTGGGTGTCAAGAGGGTTAGCGCAGATGCAAGCCAGGTTGTCGGGTTGGGGGATTGCCGGTAGGGCTGACCATCTCTGTTGCGGTTTCTCGAGGCGAGGATGCCTGAATGGGCTAGACATGGCGTTATGCTTCTTTACGCGAGAGGGTGTTGGAAGGCAGGGGGAGGGGCTGTGGTTGGGATCTGGCATGCTCGTCGTGGCACCACCGAACGTTATACAACGGGGGAGTCCGTTCCTAGGTATCTGGTGCCATGGCTTGGGCCCTTATTGGATCTGGCTACGACCTTTCTTTAAGCTTGTTTTAGGGCGAGAGTCCCATGTCTTCATCTGAAGGCCTGTAGAAAACCCACGAAGCTCGTTTCCTCGTCAATTGAGCTCATCACGAGCAGCTAGCGGCTTGCGCCCCAACGATCGTTCTTGAGACAACTTGTCTCACATTGAAAGGCCTTAGTCACGACCCTTGCCTGTTATGCTTTGGCCAGACCATCGTCGGCTGCCGTCGTTAGCACGTTCACAGCCTGTAGTTCTTGAGGAGACCAATGATTGGGACTGCGGCCTGACAGAATCGCGGGGTCGAACATGCAAACTTTTTGAAGATCATGTGCTTGTTTTATCCATCCGATCGCTACCAAGGAGCCGTCGTAGGCAGGGAATGCGCATGGCCGAAGAACCGAATGATGGGTGGACTAGATTTGCGCGACCTCCCTAGCCTTGGAGGTTGACGACCACATCTTTCCGTGTCCAGCGAACTGACAAACCATTATTGACTTAGCTGCTACGGGCGATAAGTGAAGCAGAAGGCACTTAGATATTTCAAATGCATCCGTCGTGGCTATGCCGTGAGTGGTGTCCAAGTCGGCCTGGTTAGATACCCAGTAGCCTGGATTACAGTGATCGAGATCTCTCGTTTTGGCCGCAATAGGTCCCTGAAGCAAGATTCTCAGCCACCGGTCTTCACTAATCAGATTTGATCATAGCTTAAGGCCCACAAAGCTCCTCATCTACTGTGCAGATGGTTTGCGGACCTCGGTACTGGCGAGGACGCGAATCGCTCGAGGCAGCTTTTTTATCCTTAGCATGGAGAAGGTCTGCTTTCTAGGACAACCGTAGATTTGGCATGTTATTCATGGCTGTGCCTATGCCCAAAAAAAATCTGCTTCCTAGATGAGACCAAGGCCGAAAACATCCACTCATATGACCAGAGACCGTGCCTGATCGGTGCGGATCCCGAATCTGGTGATCGACTATGCGTGGCTGCTGGTAAGCAAATCATCCCATGTTTCTCTACAGCAAGTGGCATTGCGAGTTGAGCAAGAAGAGTCCTGTGGTGATTTCCATCAACACGACGTCTATTTCAGCTCGTCTTGGAAGTAAATCATCATTGCTCCTTGGTTCACGGACTTGGCAAACGCCTTTAGCTCGGCGTGAGCCGAACATTCGTTGTCATAGTATGCCATATCCTCCACCGATGCAAAGGTTGACTGTACGGCAACAGTGTAACCTTGTGCTCTCTGATCTTTGAAGGCAGTGCCCGCCTTCACACCTAGAAGGTAAGGTTGTCCGCCCTGTCGCGACACGTGCTATCAGCAGGGATTCCCGATGACCATGGCGACATAAGGTCGCCGCTTACCTTGACTGCCTTCTGGGGCATACCCCTATAGAGTTCTAGCAGCTTCTGCCGGTCATCTTCATTGGGAATCTTGAATAGTGTGATGCGGTTGACGTGGTTCGTGTTGGCCATGATGGCTGTTTGTTTTGATAGGCTGGTCTGGGAGGGGGATGTTCGCTGGTGCTGTCGCACGGCTAGTTTACAGTGACGTGACAATTATTATAAGGCTCTGAGCCACAGCTTAAGAGTACCTCGGCCATGAAGAACGCCGAGTTCGACCCGACTGATGTCTTTCCGAGCCACTATAGATCACCCATCCCAGACAGCCTTGTTGCGAATGCGGGGTGCACGGAATCGTCGCGGGGTGTCGCTCAGGTGTCCGGAATTATCGGAATCGTTCCCGGAGACACCTTGTACGCCTTTCAAAACAGCATAGACAGAAGCATAATCATGGGCAGCGAACCGATCATTGAACTCGAAAAGTCTCATGACTAGTACAAATTAAATAGGCTATGCACAGACTGGTGATAAAATTGTTTCTGCATCTACAGCTTCTCGCTTTCCACCTGTCTCGTGCTGTCCAGTGCCTTGCGCAGCGCAGTCTCGTTGCGGGGAACAAACTTTGCGCGGTAGCGCTTCGGCAGGGCGACCAGACTCGTGGGGTCCGCATTGCCCTTGACGGGGTCCGACTCGAAGTCGTCGTACTTGACAATCTTGAAGCTGTTGATCATGCGCATGTAGATCAGGTAAAGCTCGCGGTTAGCGAGGAGCGACCCCGCGCACATGCGGTAACCCATGCCGTACGTGAAGAGGGGAGCGTCGGGCTGCTCGAGCCATCGCTCGGGGCGGAAAGCTTCTGGGTCAGACCAGACGTTGCCGTCTACAGATCAAATATTAGCAAACAGGCGATGCGCCATGCCACGGCAGAGGGAAGAGGCTTACCCATGTTGCAGGCCCAAGCGTTGAGGAACAGCGTGGATCCCTTAGGGATGGTGATGCCGTTGTGGACTACGTCGCGGACAGTGGCCCGCGGCAAAGCAAGGCGGAGGACTGTGAAGTAACGAAGGGACTCCCGCACAAGAGCGACCATGTATGGGCACTTTTGGTCATCCTCCGAATCACAGAGAGGCTCATTGTCCCCAAAGAAGGCGCGAATCTCCTGGATGGCCTTCTCTTGAATCTCAGGCTTGTGGACGAGAAGACCGATGAACCACGCGACCAGCGTCGTGAGGGTGTCAAGGCCACCAGACAGCATGGTCAAGCTGATTGACGTGAGCTCCTCGACGTTCAGTCTGGCCTCCTCGTCAAGCATGACGTTGGCTTGAATGCAAGGCTTGTAAGTGCCATCCTTCATTCGCTGCTCGAGACCTTGATTGAGAGCCGTAAGGTACACGTCTCGACGGTGGCGCATCTCGCGGGCCTTGGCCGAGTGGAAGTTGAAAGGATTGAGTCGGAGGAGAGGAACATAGTCTTGGTAGTTGCCCGTTGTCGACCTGAAGCGGCTGACCTCTTCCTCGACGTGCGTGATCTCCTCGAAAAGCTCGCCTCGATTGCTCATGCGCACGCCCCAGTTCAGCGACAGCGCCAGCGATAGAGAAAGACGCTGAATCATGGGCATGGGGTCCACGGCTGCTGTTCCGGCCTTGCCGTCTACATAGAGCTCCTCGATAAAGTCCCGAGTCTCGACGTCTAGAAGCGGAACGTACGTCTGCACAGAGGGGCGATTGAGGGCAGAGGCAGCACCCTTTCTACGGCGCTTTAGAGATTCGCTGTAGGGAGATGTGCCGATGGTGGTACCGGCGGTGCTCGAAACAACCTGTAGACCCAATCCAATATTAGGTAAATGGGCAAGTCGTGGTGGGAATGGGCAGAACTCCATGCTTCTGAATTGTACTGACCTTGTGGAACGTGTAAGTCTCAGGCCGGGAGCTCAGTGCCTGGGAGTGTTGACCGAAAAGGGATTTGGCTGCCGAAGCTGAGTTGACGATGACCACTGGTACATTTCCAAGTTGCACCTGGTACACGTCGCCGTGCTTTTTCGCCCAGTGGCGATACTGATCCGCGGCATTGGTCCGAATGTCCCAAAGGTTACCAACCAGAGGGAGACCGCGAGGTCCCTTCATGCCTTTGATGCGCGCATTGCTACGGATAAACTCGTTGATTACCACGTAAACGATAGGAACAGCGACGAGAAGAACAACAGAGGCTTCCAATGTGTTCTCGCGTGCCCTCTGAGCAATAAAGGCCACGGTCTCAAAGACAGCCATGGCGGCGTTTGGCAGTCTGCGTGATGTGAGTAGACGCTTAGACTATCGAGTATCGCTGAGGGGGAGGATGGGATCAAAAAGGTTCCAAGGTAAAGTGTTAGGTGCTGTGTACGAGCGCTACTGCAAACGGGTTCGAAGCATGATAATGGAGGTAGATGCATCGAGAGGCCATGTTATACGAATGGCAAATTGGTCCTCAGCCGATCCATGTCTCGCGCCATCCGACCATTCCTCGAACGAAGGAACCCTCTACCCATTCGGCAAACCTTCGCCACCTCGTCAGATCCAATACACGGTCACATCTTCGCAATCCCAAACATTATGGTGCACCGGCCGGCTTCCCCCGCACTAGTTGATCCCCGCGATGCGGGGTCTAGAACCCTCGGAAGGGGCTGATGGTCGGAACAGTCCCGAGCTATATGAGGCAGACGCACTCGGAACCCAGTCGTCTGTCCCTGTGTGAATAACGGTCCATCCTTTCCACAGCCTTGTTGTCGATGATCAAGCCGTGTCGTGCCGCAGCCGAGCCAGGGTGTCACTCGGAGTGGCACGAGGATGCGTTGTTCGTGTTCTTCGGAACCGGTGTCGACGTTACCTTGGCTTCGGGGTGGACACAAGAATGCATTAAGCATACTTTCGGTCTGGACCATCAGTGACACAGTAACACGTGGGATGGACGTGTATAACCCCGGCTTGAGTCTTATTCCCGTTTCTCCAATCATGGGCGATGAATTGGAATCGGGACGAAGGAGACGCCTCGACCGTGTTTTCGCCATTTCGCAGTCTCAATGTGACTACACAGTCAAGATTTGTCGTGGTCTGAATTCGTCTTCACAGCCGAAACCAATGCTTTCTCACGTGGTGCGGAGGCAGACACTTGAATATCTTGTTGCCATTTCCCAGTAGTAGCTTTATCTCTATACACCCAACGTGTAAATCATAAAATCATCCAGCATGTACTCAAACCTACAGCTTACTGCAGCAACCCTCTGTTGGCTTCGAGCCGAGATCCTTATCTGAGGGCACATCAATCGCAGGATTTCTGGTGAAGAAATCAGAAGGAGTAATGTGAAGCTGCATGATTTCAACAGGCCTGTATGATGTTAGCACTTCCGAAGCACCCATGACTGACATGACGAAAACTTACATGACGGGCCAATCTTCGATTCTGGGGTTATGGGTCAGGCCGAATACGCTCCACACGACGACGTCCTCATTGAGAACGTCGTCGTTGCGGTCAGCCGCATCAGACACGCCGTCAACCTCATTCTTGCTCATCAGTGTATAGCGGCCACCGGCGTACAGTTCGTCATCCCTGAATTTGGTGACCCACAGGTGGTGTTGAGCGAAAAGAGCACGCTTCGCCTGAACGCTATTCGGGTCGGCGAGGAGCAGCTGAGTGGCAGGCGGTGCAATCTTGTACGCGACGGGCTTGCCGCTGATGGGGTTGAGCTTGTTGGTGTTCTGGATCTTGAACACCCTGTGGTTCTGCGGCACGGCATCAAGGCCCACCGATGTTGTGATGGGCGTTTGTCGGACCTCATAGTAGTTGCCATTGGGATTCGTTCGCTTGTCCATGCGAACGGGAAGGCTCTCTTCTTGCACAACGGTGTTCTGCTGGCCATCGATCGCGGGGTCGATGCGCACGCAGAAGATGTGCTGATGATTCTGAGCGAGGGCACCTGGGCTGACAATGTTGCCCCATGGGCTCGTCTTGCCGGGGTCAATGTTCACAACCGAGACGATGCCTGTCGCGCGGGCTTCGACGGTGATGCCGGCTGCTTGGTCGAATTTGTAGTTGAAGATGTACTCGTAGTTGGCCAGCGTGATGATGAACTGGACCACAAGCTCGCGTCGGCGGGTCACAACGGCGCGGCCGGTCCTCCAGTTCGTGTGCTTCCAGTTGATACCGGCATCCTGCTCGTGGAGGCAGATGACGTTCTTCGTTTCGTTGGCGGAGCCGTCAGCCCCAGTGAGGACACCGTCGAAGTACTAATGGCATGTAAGTGAACCTGCAAGCGACCTGCACTGGGACTCGCGACGTACCTTGATGACACCGAGACAATCGCATCCCAACGTCAGATTATTAACAGCATTTCCAAGGCCTCCGTCTCCAAAGTCAAAGGCCTGCTTTCGGTGGAAGGGAGGTCGCGGATCAGCATATGGAACAGTCTGGTAGTTCACACTGTGTCAGCCATGTTAAGTGTGTCACATGCAGCTTGGGGGTGTACTAACCATGTCGCTCATGCTGAGCCTATAGAGCACGCTGCGCCCGTCAAACCTGATGTCGTGGACAACAGCTCCCTCTCGCGGGTTGAATGTGACTCTCATGCTCCACTTCTGCCACTGAATCAGGTTACCGTCCGTGACGGCGAAGCTGGGGCCTTCGGGCTGGACAACAGTCAAGGGCTTCAGGTCCTTTCTCACGCCACCAGCCAGGAGCTCTGGAACATATTCTGCCGCTTCGCAGTGCTCCAGCACAGCGGGCTTGTGTGTTTGTCCCTTCAACGGGTCCCCTTTGCCGCCGGTGGCGAGATCATCAATGCGGATAATCTTCTTCGTCGCTGCGTCCATCACAGGAATGAGGGGTAACGGGAAGGCGTAGAAGTTGGTGTCCGGGTTCCCGCTGCTTGCGTCACGCGCGAAGATCAGGGCTTGGAACAGACGGGTATTGCCATCGGCCACTTCGGGAGCACCATATGGCCAGGGCTCGACGACGACTTCGAAATCTTTCGGGAGCTCGAGGGCGGCAATCTTTTCCTGGAAAAGCGGCGACTCCTTGCATGCATTGACAAGGTCGTCAAACTCAGAGCTGGGCACGTGAAATGAGCTTATGACCTAGCGAACGGACTTCAAGACGGAACTCACAGGACCAAACTCGCTTGGTGTACTTTGGCAACAATCTTGGTGTCGACGACCTTCTTGGAGCTCAGGTCGACCACGGATTCTTGGTATACAGCAGCATTGTCGCCGCCGATGACATCGTAGTGAACCTGTGCTGTGCGGACAGGGCGAGGAGTCTCTGCGGTGACCTTTCCGGCGTGCTCAAGGTCAAGGAATGTAATCACCTCGGCCTTTGGGGGCTCGAGAAGGAAGATGAGGCGGAACTTCAGCACAGCGCCCTCGTGATCTGCCAAGACAGCATCACGGGCCACATCACTCTCCGCAACGGTGAGAGCTGAAAGGGGGTGTGGGATCTGCGTCATTGCGAAGAAGGGAATCAGGATGGTCGAGAGGACGCCGCTGAGAAAGAGAGAAGACGCGTGCAGTGAATCTATTATGCGAAAATGCGACGTGGTTTTGAGGGTGACAGCTCATGCTTGGGGTAGCACATGCCCCAATACCGCTTCGAGCATAGATCAGCTTCTCCAGGCAGGGTTCATGGTTCTCGGAATCCCCGCTATCAGGTTCCGAACACGCTCGGTAAGCGACGCTTCCCTGAGCGCCTGATTGAGGTCCCATGATCCCTGCTTTACCCCATGTTTTCCTATCGCTTGTGGTCTTCCCTCCACTGGTCGGCCAATCAGTCCGAGGACGATATGGCTGCAGTATCAGTTCCCCTGTCTCGTCGTAGTCTCCTGTACGATATGTCCTCGGATTGCCCTGTCGGGATGCTGGATATCTCCCGACTACATCTACCGCTATCATCCGGGGCCCATGAGGCATCAAGGGTCATCGTCGCAGTATCACGGCTGCAATCGTGAATCACATTTTTTGTGTACCATCCCATCGCGTCATCCTAGTGGCAACACCAAGCGAACCTCAAGGGAGCACCAAACGACCGTTAGCCCGTACCACCATGTCAGACTCCTCGGCTGCCCCACCGGCTCCGGAGAAGGTAATGGACGATGTAGAACTGAAGAAGATGCGATCGACGGTCTTTGCGGAAGGCGATGAGGCTCGTCTGGCGCAACTGGGTCATGCCCAGGAGCTGGAGCGTCGTTTCTCTCTTGTACCCCTGATTGCTCTCTGTGTCTGCTTGATGGCAACGTGGGAGGCTCTGTCAACAGTCATCGCTGCTGGCCTGATTGGCGGAGGAGCCCCCTGTCTCTTTTACAACTAGTAAGTTGCGAGATCACCATGACAGCAACTCTAAACAGTGTTACTGACTTGACCTTTAGTGTCATCTCGTTTCTTTGCACCATCTGCGTAGCATCCTCTCTGGCCGAAATTGCGTCGATCTTTCCAACAGCTGGAGGTGAGAAACTTTGAGAGTTCCTGCCACATAATTGGACCGCTATCTTGTTCAAAGTCAAGTTTCCAGACACAAGCTTATCAGTATCTCCCTAGGCCAATACCATTGGGTTGCAGCCCTGTCGTCAGAATCCACCCGATCCAGCGTCTCCTTCCTAACAGGTTGGATCTCGGTCGGCGGACAAACCATCTTGACTGCTTCGGCCGCCTTTGCAGCTGGTCTGCAGCTGCAAGCCCTCATCACGATCAACAACGATGACTATGTGCCGGAGAGATGGCAGGGCATGCTGTTCTACTGGGCAGTACTCGTTTACGCCATGGTTATGAACATTTGGGGATCCAAGGCGCTGCCACACGCCAATCTCATCGCGGGTGTCATTCATGTAACAGCCTTTGTCGCGATTGTCATCGTCCTTGGCGTCATGTCGAAGAAGAACACGGCCTCTTTTGTCTTTACCGAGTTTTCAAACAACAGCGGTTGGCCAAGCGATGGAATTTCTTGGCTCGTTGGCTTGCTGAGCGCCGTCTATCCCTTCCTCGGGTAAGTCAATCTTCGATGTCAGTTCCCCTGGCATGAGAAATACTGATCACGCGCAGTTACGATGCTGCTTGCCATTTGGCTGAAGAGCTGCCAGACGCCAGCCGCAACGTCCCGCTCGCCATGGTCGGCAGCGTAGTTGTCAACGGACTGATGGGCCTCGTCTACGTCATCGTCCTACTCTTCTCTACTGGGCCCCTAGAATCGCTCATCACTTCCCGCACCGGCTTTCCCTTTATGCAGATCTATCTGGATGTCACAGAATCCCGTGCCGGCGCCACGATCATGTCTCTGATGCTTATACTGATCGCCATTGCTGCCACCGTTGCGGGCGTGACCTCCACTTCTCGAACCCTGTGGGCTTTCGCTCGCGACAAGGCCACCCCCTTCGACCACTATCTCAGCTACGTCAACAAGACGCAACATGTCCCCGCTCGCGCCGTGGTAGTCGTCACCATCCTTCAGATGCTCCTGGGCCTCATCTACATCGGAAACACGACAGCCTTCAATGCTGTGCTGTCAATGGCCATCATTGGCATGTACCTTTCGTACGCGCTTCCGATCGGCTACATGCTCTTCCGCGGCAGGAAGGTACTTTATGCAAACGACTACGGCAAGTTCAAGCTCGGGAAGACTCTGGGGCCGGCCATGAACGTCGTCAGCCTCATTTGGATGGCTGTCGTTGTTGTCTTCAGCACGTTCCCGACCATGATGCCCGTCACGGCGCAGACGATGAATTATTCCACGGTCGTGTTGGCCGGTTGGGTGTTGTTTGGCGTGGTGTATTACTTCGCGTACGGACGGGACAAGTATTTGGTGCCTGTCATTAACGTTTCTGTCATTACGGGCATGTCCACTGTTGCGGAGGACGTTGAGAAGTAACTGTGGGTAGATTGACCGGCAGATCTAGCAACCCTATCGTCTGTGGCATTTCTTCCAGATTTTTCACAGTTGTAATACGTCAGATTGATATGTCGCAAGGTTCGATTCGGATTGATGAACACCTTGGACTTTGCTGCATCGTGATCGCAGGTAAAAAGAGCGACATTGTCTCCCTGGGATGTCGTGTGGAAACCTTGCAACCAGCTCACTGCTCACATGTCAATCTCCGTACCCCAAACCAAATCTCGCCAGCGCAGCTGTTGGGTTTAAACAATTTATCGTCTAGGCACCCAGCAACAATAATCACCCGATTACTGCAGTATCACTTTAAGTGTATTCTGTCCGCTCATATTTGCAACCTGGGTCAATTTTTTACCCTCTGGATAGAACACAAGTTTCTCCCCTCATTACGTGACATATCATCCATCTCATGGTCCTACTTCGCCTCGGGCGCTTTGCCCGTAAAGTGCGGCACCAACCCAGACCAGCTCTCCTTGCTGTACTCCTCCTGCACCTTCCGACAGTGCTTCAGCCCCCAGTCCGTGACGCCAATCATGAGGCAGCTCTCAAACATGAAGGCCAGACTGCCCTCGCCAACCTTGTGCGGCTTGAGCTCGGCATTGCTCGCCTTTTCAAACGTCTCGGCATCCGGGCCATGCGCCGCCATGACGTTGTGCAGACTCGCGCCGGCGGGCTGGAACCCGCTGCCGGACTTGGCGTCGTACTCGCCGCACACGAGGCCCATGAACTCGGACATGGTGTTGCGGTGGTACCAGGGCGGGCGGAACGTGTCCTCCTGCACGAGCCAGCGCGGCGGGAAGATGACAAAGTCGGCGACGGCGATGCCGGGGCGCTCCGAGGGCGCTGTGAGGACCGTGTAGATGGACGGGTCCGGGTGGTCGAAGGAGGTGCTGCCGATGACGTTGAAGCGGCCGAGGTCGTACTTGTAGGGGTAGTAGCGGCCGTGCCAGGCGACGACGTCAAAGGGCGTGTGGCCCTGCTTGGCGGCGAAGAGGCTGCCGTTGAACTTTGTGACGATGGTCCAGTCGGCCTTTTCGGTGCTGAAGGCGGCGCGGGGCGCCTGGAAGTCGCGCGCGTTGGCGAGGCCGTTGGAGCCGATGGGGCCGAGCTCCGGGAGCGTGAAGTGGCCCTGCATCAGTTCGAGGATGTACCCCCGGGTAGGGCCCTCGGGAAGCGTGACACGGTAGCGGATACCGCGCGGGATAACGAGGATTTCCATCGGTCTCACGAGGAGGTTGCCTAGCTCCGTCTGCACGTCGAGGACGCCGTGCTGGAGAACGATAAGAATGTCGCTGTCGGACGAGTAAAAGGCTGTGTGGGCGTCCATGTCGCAGCCGGCTGCAAAGATGGAGATGGAGATTCCTTGCTTCATGACGGGATCGCCAGCGCCGCCAACGAGCTGCATGCCGGTGATCCAGTCGGCCTTTTCGTCAATGTCGAATGGGTTCCACCGCAGCTGGTTGGGGATCTGGTGGACTTTAGTGTCAGCGGCGAGGCCCGAGCCGGTCTGGTTTTCCAGCGGTTGAAAGCTCGAGTGTGAAGCCGCTGGCAGGATGCGGTACAGCCATGACTGCAGGTTTTCGTGCCTTGGAGCGGTAAAGGCAGTGCCAGAGAGCTTTTCGGCATAGAGTCCCAGAGGTGCCTTCTGGGGCGAGTTGGCACCAATTGGCAGGGCACCCTCTACAGCTTCGGTCCTGCGGTGCGGAGGAGATAATTAGCATATGATTCACTTGATTCACGATAGGTAAGATGTAATGGCTCACTCGTGGCCTGAGCCGAAGCCATTGAGGTATTGGTATTTCTCCGGAGTGCTAAACTTAGTGACGGGCATCTTGACTCTGCCTCACTTTGGTATCAAGACTTGGTATCGTTGTCTGCAAACGTACAGTGTCAAGCAAGAAGATGGTATCAGATATTGGTGCCAGTCAAGGTCTGGATCTCAGGGTCTTATCTAGGTGCTTCCGGGGGGCTTCCGACATTGACTGCCGTTCCCGAGCTGCCGTGACTTCGGCGATCATCACAGTGAAAAAGGTCTATCATACGACGTCCGTCACATTGTACCGGGCAATTACTGATGCGGCCCGCTACTCGGTATTAGGAACGGCATATCGGCGATCGATACAACCAGAGAAACCCCAGAACCACATGCCAGCATCGCACAACATGAATATTGCCACTGGGGATGCAACATGGCATGCCCCTGAAGGCGCCAGAGTTCACCGCGGGGCAGCTCCGAGACTCAGCCCCTCACGCCGCCTCAGGCCTCGGGCATCTCCACTGTGATGCGACCCCGCGCCAGGTCCGAAATTCCGTGAACTGCACTGAGGCTCCAGCGTGCTTCCAGCATGATTCCGAAGGGACAATGCGACGGGTGATGGACTAGCTGCTGGGCACATTGCATCATCCCGCCGGTCTGATACTTATCAGTTCCTTGACGTGTGAATTTTGGTCTGTTCGATGTATGTCAAGCTGTGGACTGTGAACCATAAGGAGATATTCTCATTGGATGCTATCACGAAGTCTCGTTCGCCAACATCTCATCTTCCCTACCACAACACCCCTACAGCTCATCATGAAGTCCTGGCTCCCCATACCCGTGTCCTCGCACTTCTCGCTGAAGAACATCCCCTTTGGCATCATATCCACGGCATCCAATGCACACCACCGACCAGCCGTCGCTGTGGGCGAGCATGTCCTCGACCTCTCCGCCTTCACATCAGGAGCCGGCTTCTCCAAGCTGGCGCCCGAGCTGCAGAGCAATACATCGGTATTCGCTCAGCCGACGCTGAACGCCTTTGCCGCCCTCGGCCGGCCGTACCACCGCGCCATCCGCCAGTACCTGCAAGACGTCTTCCGCGAGGACACACCGTACCCAGAGCTCCTCAAGACCAACGGCACGCTGCGGCAGACGGCGCTCGTGGCGCTCGGCGACCCGCAAACGCACCTGCCGCTCTCGATCGGCGACTACACCGACTTCTTCGCCGGGCGCAACCACGCCTTCAACGTGGGCACCCTCTTCCGCGGCGCCGCCAACGCGCTGCAGCCCAACTACCACCACCTGCCGGTGGCCTACCACGGGCGCGCCAGCTCGGTCGTCGTCTCGGGCACGCCGCTGCACCGCCCCTGGGGCCAGGCGCTGCCGGCGCCGGGGGCCACGGCGCCCGTGTTCCGGCCCAGCGCGCGGCTGGATATTGAGCTCGAGATGGGCATGTTCGTCAGCCGCGGCAACGCGCTCGGCGCGCCCGTCGCCGTCGCCGACGCCGAGGACAGCATCTTTGGCTACGTGCTCATGAACGACTGGAGCGCGCGCGACATTCAGCAGTGGGAGTACGTGCCGCTGGGCCCGTTCAACGCCAAGAACTTTGGCACCTCCATCAGCGCGTGGGTCGTGCTCGCCGACGCGCTCGAGCCGTTTCGCACGCGGGGGCTCGAGAACGAGACGCCGCTGCAGGCGTACCTGCAGGAGGACCGGACGGACAACATTCTCGACGTGCAGCTCGAGGTGTCCGTGACGAGTACGTCCCTCCTCTGTCTCTCCTTACGAAAGGAAAAGCAAACTAACGCGGTGCAGCCGCCAAGGGCCACACAACCAAGCTCACCAAGACGTCGTCAAAGAACCTGCTCTGGTCCTGGCCGCAGATGCTCGCCCACCACACCATCTCGGGCTGCAACCTGCGCGCCGGCGACCTCTTCGGCTCGGGCACCGTGTCGGGCTTCGACGCCGGCACGCACGGCAGCTTCCTCGAGCAGACGCAGGGCGGCAAGGTGGCGATCCAGCTCGAGGGCGGCGAGGAGCGCAAGTTTGTCGAGGACGGCGACACCATCACCATTACGGGCTGGGCCGGGTCGGTCGAGGGCGAGCTCGTCGGGTTCGGCGAGTGTGTGGGGCAGATTCTGCCTGCGGTTGCGCGGAGCTGAGACGAACTGGTATCTTGAATGAAGCACTACTTTGAAGCTATCAACCTTTCTCTTGTCATCAACCTTTCTCTTGTCATGTGAACGTGTACCGTGTGCCTATCTGGACCTGTGACCTAGCTCAAAGCACCTGGCGTATCAAGCACGCCCCCACTGACAGTAGTTTGCATCTTTCCGGCTGTATTCTACGGTACGATCGGCTAGCAGAGTGTGAGGCCATGCTAGGCACCTCAGGGGCTGGTTCCGACGCCGTTCCGAACATCGCGCAGCATTCCGAGCATCGGCAGTCCGCAGCGCCAATTCCCGAACAGCACCACCCCCTGCATGTCCGTCGCCTCAACCCATGGCCTGCAGCCACGCCGCCGATCGTCAAGGACGACTACATGTACCTCGAGGTACGTCGGTGCTTCGGTACCTAAGCTCATTGAATATCATGGTCCTATGAACCTTCAAGCTTGAAACGAAACCCCTCGACAAGCCTCAGAAACGCCGTCCACCGCCACCATGACCATCAACCGCATCATGCTATTCAAGATCGCCAAGGAGGACGACAGAGCGACACTGCTGGGCTTCTACAAGACACTGCAGCAGAGCGCCCTCAAGGTAGGCACACAGACTCGCGTCCTTCGTACGCCCGGGGCATCTGCTGACTGCCGACAGGACGGCAAGCCGTACATCCTCGGCGTCAAGGCCGGGGTCGCGGCGCCCAACCCGCGGGACCAGGGTTACACCGTGGCCGTGCAGTCGACGTTCGCCTCGACGGAGGACATGGCTTTTTACGACAACGAGTGCGCGGGCCATGCGAAGCTCAAGGCTTTTGTCAAGACGGTGCACGAGGGGGCCATGATGGTGTATTTCGAGAACGCCCTCGAGTGAAGAAGGCGAGGATGCAGTGCATGGCATAGAATAAGCACAGAATGAAGGACAGAATGAAGCACAGCTTAAGCACGCGAGAATCAAATGTCCATTCCTCATATAAGGCCCTGAAACCGCCGTGAAATCTCATCCGCACCCTCCATCGGTACCATGCCCTCAAAAGACCCCGTCGCCATGGCCGAGTCCGGCGGCATGCCGAACGAGTCGAACAGGCTCATCAGGTCGACACTCATGTGGAAGGCATCCGGTATCGAGCTGCTGAGCCCGGGGCTGACATCCTCGTCCATCGGCGGCCACATGTCCTGCCAGGGCTGTTTCTCCATGCCGCCGCCGTTGTACGTGTGCTCGACAGCCGTCTCGACGTCTGCCTGCGCGTCGTCGAGGCCGGCCTGCCTCTCCTTGTCGTGCTCCATCTGGCTCTTCTCCGCCTCGGATCGCAGGGCCAGCGACTTCACGCGTGGCACGAGCCCCCGGATGCTCTTCCACAGACGACGACTGGCGCTGCCGTGGCGGGAGAAGCCCTTGACGAGCTGCAGCGCCGCGAGGAAGCTGTCTCTGCACGGCTCTGCAAACGTGGCGGGCGCGTGGCAGACGGCGAGGAAGATGACGGCGAGGGAGCTGAGGAGGAAATAGTTGAACGCGCTCTGCTGCCGGACGTAGATGTCGCTGCTGTCGTTAAGGTGGACCAGCACCTGGAGGCTGTCCTGGGCAATTTCGACAACATTCCGCGCAGCCTGGAGGTCCGACTCGATCGCTGCCGAGGTGAGGACGTAGTGGCGGTGGATCATGATGCGAATGTGGTTGCCGCGGAGGTACAGTAGCGTGCGCAGGCGGTGCGTGACGCGAGGCTGCATGCGCGGGGCCAGGCCGAGGCGTGGGTGCCGCAGCTGAAGTTCCCGCGGTATCGATGCCAGCCAGTTCTGCGCCATGTAGTCGAGATACCCGACCGTGTCTTTGGGGATGCAGTTTGTTGACGGGCCGTAGAGGGGGAGAGCTTCCCACACTTTTGAGCACAGCCTTCCATAGGCGACCATACAACTAAGATATTGGAAGCCCTCGCCCTTTTTTGGGAGGTTAGCATACGATTCCGTTCCTGACGGTGGAAGACGTACCGGCTCGGGTAATTCAGGATCAATGTCGCGATCATGAAGTGCAAAAGAAAGACTCGTGCCGAATGACCAGCGGCGGTCGAGGGCATAGATGCACCAGAAGAGCCGAACGGCGAGATTCCGGTCGTGCGTCTCTTGAAAGTTATCGACCAAGCTCTGCTTTCGGTGCAGGCCCATTTCGAGAGCTGTGCGGGCGGCGGTGCCAATAAGACGCCAGGCGAGGAGCTCCTCGTCGCAGTGGAAATGGTATATGCTCTGTCAACGACACCGGTAAGTATTTGCTGCCAATGAAGAGACGTTCGTACTTACGAGCATTGTGCACAATTGCACCTCTTTGAGGTCGACATTGAGACGCGACGCATAGCTGATCTCTGCCTCGACCGAGTCTGTCAGCAATGTACTCGCGTCGTTCCTGCCGTGCGCCTCGATGACGATGCCCGTGGCGATGGCAACCTTCATGAGCCGCATATCTTTTTGCAGGGCTCGCCGCATCGAAGGCGCCATGTCCTCCTCAGGGTTCCGAAGAAAGGCCAAGACCTGGAGAGCGCCGGCAGCAAGACGGGCCACCTCGATGAAAGGGTAGACGGATTCGACTTCCTCCTGGAACACGTCCAGAAGGCGCAGAATCTCTCCCGGCGCAAAGGTCAGCAGGGGATCGTAGCCCAGACCGACCTGCGACGCCATCTGCGGCTCGGGCGACGACGGCCCCGGGGAGCCAGCGCGCGAGTCCGGGGCGCTCGGCGGTAGGGCCTCGTTCGACCCGATGCCCATGCGCGTCAGGGATATCTCGGCGATGCGCAGGCTGAAGGCAGGGCGCGTGGGACCGACAAAGTGCGGCTGCATCGGCTCGGCGCTCTTGTGCCTCGACGCTCTCGCGTGGGCCGAGTACGCGGGGCTCACTTGCTGATTCGTGCCGAGGGGTGCGACGCCGTAGTCGCTGCTGCGGCCTCGCTCGGTGAGTTCGCGCATGCCCTCGATCAGGGTGGCGACCTGTTGCTGAAGGCGTGAGATGTCCTCGACGAGGCTTTCCATCTGGGGGTTCTCTCTCCTGTGGTAGGCAGGAAATGTTAGTCTTCGTCCCGTGAACGTCGAGAGATGGGATGATGGATGAACCTACGAGCTGCTGTCATCTCCAATGGTGCCTTCCTGCGATTCCTTCTCGACCTCCACGTCTTTGGCCCGCGTGGTCGAGTTGGGTGCTACAACGCAGGTGGCGCCATCAGTGATACATCGTTGGCATTCAAGCTGGTTGTCGGCTCTGATACACTTGAGCTTTCGTTTCTGGCATTGTTTGCTGGATGAGATCGAATCAGCAGCGGCCGTGGCAGACGCATACGGGTTTGCAGATGAGCTTGGGAGGGGACGCCTCACCATGCGTTGGTGGTGTACTTGGCCCTCTTCTTCGCGGCGGGCTCTCCGGTTGACGAGGCGGCTGCAGGCCGCTTGAAGGGCGTGGAATTTTCTGGTTGTTGTTCATTGGAAGACATGGCAATTGAAGACCTATTCGGAGCCTCCATGGTTGTTGCGCAATGTGCTCAATGGCATAACATCCGTCTAGGCATTGGAGCTTGGATGGATGGAAAGTGAAGCTTTGCTTCAGGATTCCGGGATCCAACGGAGAAGGAGGGGAAAGGCTGCTGACATATAAGGGGCCACCAGGGAGAAGACGGGGATTTCCAGTGGACCACACGCTATGATACAGGGGTGCCGCCTGTGAACCCAGCTGTGGCAGGCGTTAGCGTGCTGCGCCAGGCTCGACCCAGGTGCTGGCCACAGCGCGGGGGCTGGACGCAGCGCCCCTGCCTTCCCCGTATCCACATGGTACAGCGTCAGGAAAGATACAAAAAGGTACATTCATCGCATACGACTCAGGCTCGCTGCCCGCTGGTCGGAGGGGGTCGAATCAGCGCGAATAGATTCCTGACGGCGCCCGAACAAGTACCCAGCATGCCAAGTGGAACCTCACCATGGATTGCTAAAGTACACTGAATTCTATCGCTCTCTCCCAACTTCTCCCAGTCTACATCCGGCTCTTGACGCCCTTGCCCGTCACCAGTCGCAGTTCATCCGAGATTTTCAACGCCCGCCTCGTCGCCAGGTCAAGTAGGATCTCCTCGCTCCCGCCCGGCACGGTAATGGCCTTGACGTCGCGCCAGATGCGCTCGACACGCTCGCCACGACCACCTCTCGTAAGACCGATGCCGCCGAGGATCTGCACCGCCTCGCGCACGACGTGCTCCAGCACGATGCCCGAGTGAGCCTTGAGCTGCGCCGTCGTGCCCGCGAGCAAGAGGTCTGCCTCGGCCGGAGCCAGCTGCGACAACTGGTAGATCAAGCTCTGTGCCGACAAGTTAGCGGCAGCCATTAAACAGCAATACGTGTCGCCTGGACCTACCTCGATCCAAGACTGCAAAGCTTCCGTTTCTCGGCTCATGTTGGCGAACTTGAACCTGATGACGGCTGTGGTCCGGCTTGTCAGTATCTCTTTGTGTTCTCATGGGCGAAATTTTCACTTACGATGCTCTACGAGCTTCTTCCCAAAGGTCTCTCGGCTCAATGCGTAGCTACATTTGTGAGCATGATGCGACTCGGAGAGGAAAAAGCACTCACGAGATCGAGTCCTCGAGGCACACCCTCGCGCATCGCAGAGCTTGAAACCCAATGAACAGCCGCTGGCTATGTCAACTTCGCCCAAAGTAGTCGAAGCAAACCCCAGAATCGGACGTACCTCGTGGTTAAAGTTCGACACGATGTATTTGAAGCCCTTGCCTCGTTCACCGACGACCATGTCAATGGGGACGCGAACATTGTCAAGGTCGACAAATGCCGTGCCGGCGGCCGTGGATCCCGACATGGTCATGTGCCTTGTAGTGAGGCCTTCAGTCCTTGGTATCACGAGCAGGGTCATATCTCCAGTCGTCTCTTTGACCAGGGCGAGGAAGTAGTTCGAGTACATTCCGGACGTGATCCACTACATTCAACGTGTCAGACAGGACGCCTGGGACGACCGACATGGATCTTCTTGGCTGACCTTCTTCTGGCCGTTGACGATGAAATGAGATCCGTCATCTGACAGCCTTGCTTCAGTCTGAAGACCTTGCACATCGGAGCCGGCTTCTGGCTCTGTGATGGCCAGCGCAATACGGGCACGACCGGAAAGAATATCGTGGACAACACTGTCGCATGTCAGACTCGTGCCGACTCGGTGATCGAAAAGCTCTTACGTCTTCTTCAGCTTCTCTGAGCCAAACTTTTGCAGCGCAGGAACTGCCAGGGTCTAAGTGGCAGAGTCAGCAAGTCCTCTCCATGTCAGCGTGGCGATGCTTACGACACCACCAACAAGGCCATTTTCGACACTGTCAAGTGGATCAGTATTTGAGCAGCAGCAAATGCACCGATGTCGTAACTCACCCGATGCCGCCTATCCTGCCAAACTCATCGTGGATGATCAAATCGTGGAAGCCATCCCACTCATCGGCAGGAACATCGCCAATGATGGGATACTTTCCCTTCCATTCAGGGTGGACCTTGGCCCCGGAGGCCATGGGCATCAAGAGGCCATCCTTCGCCGCCTGTTCGTAAAGACCGTCTGGTAGTGTCGCCGCGATTTCCCAGTCCTGGACATGCGGCAAGAGGTGCTGCAGAGGTGTCAGCCCGCACCACATACCGTTCCGACAGCGGGCCTTCTAGTACGCACCTTATCGACCCAGGCTCTCATCGCTTGCCGTAGTCTGCGGTGGCTTTCCTTGTAATACGGGCTCGGGCATCCCCGCGCCCAGGGCGCCTCGGCAAACGGCAGAGGCGAGCCAAAGACCCAGTTGGTCTTGATGTTCTCTGATAGGACGGACATGCTGCATTCGATACGACCAGGCTAAAGAGACAGAATCCCGATTTGATGAACTGAAATCGGGCCTGATACGTCTGAATAAATGCCGACTTTCCCCCATGATCTATGTCAATTCGGCGTTGACAGCACGCCCCGCCCCACCCAATCTTGCTCTCCCGGAATCGACCACGGCGGAATGTGTGTGGAGATTTCCGGCGTGATTCCGGGGTACCCCGCGTCACCCGGAACATTCGGCTGGGCATATGCTGCATGCCCTGAATTGCCATTGATATTTGCTGCAAACGAACGTGTGTATGTATGTACGTCAAATGCTCGAAGCGATCTCCCAGGGTTTGTAAGGCCGTACGGTTGAAAGTTTGTGCGCCATCAACACTTGCACGTCGAAAAGCCAACAACCACCGCCGACATGATCATCGAACAGATTTTACCAAAGACGCCTCTCGGGGTTCTCGCTGTCATACTGTCACTTCTCGCAGCCAAGTTAGTAGTGAACAGATTCGGCGGCGGGCTCAATGGCATACCAGGCCCGTTCGCGGCGAGCTTCACCGACTGGTGGCGCGTATTCATCGTGTGGGGACGTCGCCCAGAGCTCACGCACATCAAACTGCACGAGAAATACGGCCCCCTGGTCCGGCTCGGTCCGCGCACCGTCTCGGTAGGCAACGCCGAGGCAATCAAGACGATCTACGCTCTGAATGCAGGGTTCGTCAAGGTAAGCCCCTTCCCTCGCGCCTCGGCCGGGAATATCACGCTCATCAGCGCGACAGTCGGGCTTCTACCCCGTGCAGCAGACGATCGCCAACGGCCACTGCCTGCAGAGCATGTTCAACACGACGGACGAGAAGTTCCATGCCAGGCTGCGACGGTCTGTATCCAGCGCTTACTCGATGAGCACGCTGGTCAACTTTGAGCCACTCGTGGATTCGACGTCTGAGGAATTCCTGAAGCAGCTCAAGCAGCGGTATACCCGGAACGAAAAGGCCAAGGGTGAGCTTGATTTCGGACAATGGCTGCAGTTTTATGCTTTTGACGTCATTGGCGAGTTGACGTATTCCAAGAGACTTGGTTTCGTCGACCGTGGTGAAGATGTTGATGATATTATCCACAACCTCGAGGGTCTACTTGATTATGTGGCGGTTGTAAGTACTCCATCCGTTCTTGTATGGGAGCGCCAATTTGACTCATATTCGCAGGTTGGACAATTGCCGATCCTGGATAAGCTGCTGCTCAAGAACCCCTTCAGAATGTGGATGAGCAAGCACAACCTCCTAAACTTCAACTCGCCCGTGGTCGAGTTCGCAAAAAGGCGAATGGCAGAGCGGAGCGACATTGAGAAAGAGGCCCAGGAAGAGCTACCCGCCGGAAAACCCTCGCGGAAGGACTTCCTGTCACGCTTTAAGGATGCCCGCAAAAAGGATCCGGACTTCATCAGCGAGGAGCGCGTGCTGGCCTTGACGGTCGCCAACATGTTTGCCGGCTCCGACACAACCGCCATCAGCCTTCGGGCCGTGTTCTACTTGCTGCTGAAGCACCCGCAGAAGATGGAGAAACTCCTTCACGAGCTATCCACAGAGAGCCAGGCTGGCAGGTTTGCGCGCCCGGATGCACTGGTCCAATGGGAGGAGGTCCGCTCCCTGCCGTACCTGAGTGCCGTCATCAACGAGGCTCTCCGATGCCATCCCGCTGCCGGCCTCACGCTGGAGCGAGTGGTGCCAAGCCAAGGGATCGATGTTGCCGGCCAGCGTATCCCTGGAGGGACAGTCGTCGGCTGTTCGGCCTGGGTCGTGCACCGTGACGAGTCGGTGTTCGGCTCGAGAACCGACGAGTTCCGGCCCGAGCGATGGATTGATGCCAATCCGGCTGAGCTCTCCCTGATGAAGAGCTGCCTATTCTCGTTCGGCGCCGGTTCGAGGACTTGCATTGGGAAGAACATCTCGCTTCTTGAGATCTTCAAACTTGTACCAGCGATTCTGAGGACTTTCGAGGTAAGTCTTGTCACCCTGCCCAGAATGACCGCCTTGACTTACGTCGCCTGAAGCTTGAGTTGGTTGATCCGGATTCGCCTTGGGTGCTGCACAACGCCTGGTTCGTCAAGCAGAGCAATTTGTTCGTCAGGCTCAAGGAGAGGGAAAGTATTCTGTAGAAGAACAAGGAAATTGAAAAAGTAAACACGTAAACAAAATTCATTGCCCATGATGGTATTTCGCTTCAAGAGTGGCTTCACAGCCTCCAAAGCGTGATGTTTGTCAACGTGGTGGGGCCGAGCCATGAGCTTTCAGCAGGCGTGTTGCGCTGTTGATTGTGAAACAGGGGCTAAAAAGCGATTGGGTTCTGGCCCGGCCAGCTGCGGATAGGAGGGCATTTACTGCACTTGTATACGCTTTCCGTGACCTCAGCCCCTGAACTAGGCCTCTGAAGCCCCCTGTTCCTTGGCCCCGCAGGTGACCCCCGACGAATTCCGCTGTGGATCCTATCGTTGGCAATGTTTCTACCCCAGGTGTTGAAGTTGGCGAACACAGTAGATTCTGTAAGTCTCACCGGAACACTCCAGAAAAAAAAACGGCTCGTTGGTCACGCTCAAACCTTTTCAATGAGCCATGGCTTACAGAAAATAGGTGATATTCGAGTGACTAATTGAGTCTCAACGTTCCCAGACCCTTCCACATATCCTCCATGCTCGAGTAATTTCAAGGCAATTTGCATCTCCTCAACTTAAGAAGGGCTACTGGTAATCCTTACTTACTGCTCGATCGGTCCAGCCCTGAGACGTAGAGAGTGGCCGTACTTGTGAACAATGCCAACAATGATCACCCCGAAAGCAACAACCCCAGCCTGGGTACCGAAGCTGCCATCGAACCCAACCTTGGCACCCCAGGGCTGCTGAAAGTAGCCAACGCTGAACCCTCCAATGGCGCGGGCAAAGTTCGACCAGCCCGAAACCTCAGCAGGGGCGGTTGGGTACGAGTCCAACACGAACGCAGAGACCGCCACCGAGGTGAGCATGATTCCGAAGCTGTGAAGGCCCCATCCCATGATGACCGCTGCGACAGACAGATGACGGTCGAGTGCTTGGCCGAGTAGAACCAGACCTCCGATCATGGGAATAGCGGCCAGGTAAATCATGTAAAGTCGAGCCTCGGGCTCAAAGACACCATTGTGCTTACGAACGTAGCGTTGAGCGATCCAGTCGTTGATGTAGTGGCCGAATACCTCTCCGAAGATGACACCGACGATGGGCGAGAAGTAAAGATAACCGAGGCTCGTGAAAGAGTACCCGTAGCCACCAAACTCACGTGGGGTGCCGAAAAGAATAGCAGTCGTGATGTTGATGCCAATGGCCCAAGCGAAGAAGAGCAGGCTGTTCACCATATCAGTGTCCGCTTCCGACACGGCTGCGAGAGATCTGCTGGGAAACTTACTATGCGGCAAGGACGAGGAAAACGACAGGCTTCGTCAAAGTGATGATGTACTTCTTGAAAGAATGGTAGACAGGCTTGTAGTAGCCTTTCTGGTTCCGAAACTCCCAAAAGCCGACGATGCGGGACATTCTTGACCAGAAACCTGTTCCGCGTCGAGGTTGATCGGAGGATTGAATCTCGCGGTTATACCAAGTTTCGTCGAGGAACATGACAATAACGATCATGTCAAGAGCACAAACGCCGACACAGGTCCAGAATACATCCTGCCACTTATGGGTGGCGCCGAGAACAAAGTTGCCCACAAGGGGACCCCAGTAAGGCGAGGCAATGTAAAGCAGTGCCCAGATTCCGATCTTGCGAGCTCGTTCGTGGTGGAAGAACATGTCTCTGATGAACGCAATCGAGATGGTTTGCGAAGATGTAATGAAAAACCCCTTCAGCGCACGCATGGCGTAGAAAGTCGTAAAGTTGGGCGCGAGAGCTGTCCCAATCGTGAAGAGAAATCCTATGAGGTTCGACCAGAACAAAGTAGGGGCTCTGCCGATGATGGAAGTCATTGGCACCCAGATCAAACCACCCAGAGCCCTAAGAAGATTAATACGTGTACAGCTTTCGATTTCGGGGACATTGAAAATACTCACATCATCAGGACATTGATGCTATTGGTCTCGTTCACTCGACTGATACTTTCATGCCACTCCTGAGCCTGCAACAGAATAGGAGCGCTGCCTGCGGCTGATGTAAAGTCGGCACAGAACGCTCCCCATGCGACTACGAATAGAACGGCATGTTTTTTCCAAGATGGCCAGTTGAGTGGGTCATCTTTATCATCGGTGGGTTGCGGAAGAAGAACAGTCTGAAGGGTGGTAAGTGAAAGTCGCCTGGAGCAGTTGTGAAAGGAGATACTTACATGTCCGTCCTTAGCAAGGCGTAGACCTGTATCAGCTGCGGTGTCAACACGAAGGATGACACCAGCTTCGGCTTTGGCAGATTGCGGCACAGGCTCAACGGTTGGGCGCTTGGTCAAGGCTTCAACATCCCTCGACGAGACGTGTTCAACGTCAGTCTTCTCGGTGATCGCCATGACTCGAAAGCAATTGGTGTTGCTGGAAGGTACAAAGATTCTGAGTGGTGTTCTGTCAACTGCAGACCCTCAACGAAATGTTGAGGGCGACGATTTTCTTTATTCAATTGAACCAAAGGTTCATGTGCCAGACTTTGCACTGAATGACCAACTGAACTGCCAAAACCTCCATCCCGAAATTGCGAGCCTGGGGTCCCCATGGGGTAGCTCCCAGGGAAATTCCACAATCTAGTGGCACTATTGGGGGTGGCTTGGCCTCCATTCAGGTTGTAGCACAGCTCGCACCCTAGTTGTTGGGCGTTTTGGCCATCAAAGCCACTTTGGAATTTCCGATGGATTTCCGCAACCAACCAACTTTCACCAATAACTAATATGGCGCAACCTGTAATACGTTGTTTGACCTATCGATCATGTCTTGGAACCGTTAAGGTTTGGCGAATTCCATCCGCCAAGAATTGGACGGAACACTGCTTGGTACCTTCAACAACAAGTGATATCGCCGGACCTGCGGATAGCGAGCCATCTCAAAATGAGTGACGCGTGTTATGTCTATGCCGATGTTTGACTTCCGTCGTATCATATTCCCGAGGCCCTGCTAATTTCATCGCCTCGACAGCAGATGGCATTACATTTTGACTGCGCTAAAGTATTCGGTCGAGGATTGGTCTTCACGCAGACGGATATGTATCTTGCTATTTGCGCAGATAGAACGAGGGTTCACAAGTTCGGGATGGATTTCATTGTGATGAAGCAATGACGTGTATTGAACAAGCCTACGTGAAGCAACGCCAGAATACGTTAAGCACCATGACCAAGCCCCTAGTTGACAATCTCTACAGTCTCAACGTGACCAACCTCCGCTCCAAACTTCGAGTCCACAATAAAGCTCTTCACTCCATTCGACCGAGGTTCAACCCCATTAGACCTGGGCTCAGCCTTCTTGAAGCCATTAACGGCAGCCGCGGATTCGCGTGCGGCCACCGCATCGCCAGGATGAGGAGCGAGCTTGGCCCTGGTGTCGGCTGGCAGCGACTGCTGCTCAACAGTGAGGGGAAGAATGCCGGCGTTCTCGAAGGAGCGGAAGGTCTCAATGTACGTGTCGTACGTGTCATCGTACCTGGTCCAGCCGAACTTGCGAGCCTTGGAAACGGAGCCAATGGTGAGCCAAGCCTTGCCAACTGCCCAGTCAAAGAAGTCCCAAGTACCCCAGTTGAATGCTTCGGGGTTTCCACCATGCTTCTCTACGGCACGTTTCCAGATGGGCGCCTTGTCCTTGGCCCATTCGGTCATGAGAAAGTTATGCTCCATGCGCTGGCCATCACCCGCGGCGCTCCATTCCTGTATTTCGGGAAACTAATTATACGTTGTCAGCAGTGAGAGCAGACTGGCAAGAGACAAAACTCACATCAACACCGAAGTACTTTCCAAGCTTCGGCCAGAAGTGCTTCCACACGAAAACATCACCGTTGGTGTGATTGAATGCTTCGTTCTTGGTGTTTTCTGATGTAGCTGCCCAGACGTTCATGTCTGCAAGGCTGGGGGCATAAGACGCATCATCGACAGAGTTGTAGAAAAACTTGTTTCCAGGGAAAACCGGTACCTCTCCCATCTCACGACAAGTCAGAATGTAGATGGCCAGAGTCAAGGCGGCAGACATGCCGTTACCTATTGTTATACTGTCAGCAACACTATTCTTTGTTTTTTTGATAGCATTATGACTTACCAGCAGGCGTAAATCCGATGATGGCGTTGGGACGAATGACATTCCAGTCCCATTCTCGCTTGGAAGCGAGATCGAAAAGATAATCTTCCTGAGGATAGTAGAAGTTCTCTCCATGATCCTGGTAGCGCGGCATCCCTTCGTGAATTGGGACCTCGACAGGGCCAAGATGTACGCCGTAGTTCTAACCATCTATGTGTGAGACCCCGGTTCAACGAATGGATCAAGGCTGAAGGCTAACCTTTCCGCCAGTGCTGAGGCAGACGCGCTTTAACGAGTTCCAGGCGACCATGTCGATGGCACTAAGGAAGTTCTTGAACAAAGGTACGTTGAGGTCCCGAAGCTTGGCGAAGTCGGCAGTATGGACATAGGAGGCGAAAAATGCATGTGTGACGTCGTGGCACAACGGCTTCATAGCCTCCATAAGTTCATCGACTGGCTTCAAGAAGTCCAATGCAATAAATCGGATGCGAGGGTCTTGCCAGAATACTTGTGTAGGCTTCCTCCGGGAAGAAATGACAATCTTGGACCATTCGGTCGCTGGCTGACGTATGAGGTGTTCGACAATGGCATTGCCAGTGATGCCATTCGCACCAGTGACGAAGGCGACCTTTGCGTGGGTTGGAGACATGGTTTTGGTGTAGAAGTGATAAGGGTACAAAAAACAGGCTGGTGCGAAATTGACATTTAAACTCAATGCCGACTTCAATCGAAAACTTTATGTCTTTGTATCGGCAGCACTGCGATGCGAATGTCACGCGTACAATGGGCGATGTGAGGAAATATTTCCGGAGAGTCTGGAAATCCATCTTTGGGGTGCGAGTGGAGCGCTAATCGAAATTCCGAAGTCGCCGGAACTTGACCAGTCCGGGGTTGGCCGTAGTTTCGGGGCCCTGGACCGAACGCCCGGTGACCAGCTATGGCTAAACAAAATGCCATCATGTCCTGTTAGCTTGTGTTGTTCTTCTTGTAGCTCACAAATCGTTTCGCGGCTCTTCTGGTTTCTTTTGCTGGTACACTTTGAAAGCAATCCTCCGTCAAGATGATTTACACGAGTCAGCAGGTGCTCGAATATCCCAAGGATCTCACTTTGACGGAACTATTACTCAACTACAACTTGAACAATACACCCGACAACCATCCGGCAATAATCGATGGCCTCTCAGGCGAAACAGTTTTCACCTATGCAAGCTTTCGGACTGGCGTCAGGAAGCTTGCTCATCATTTCCAGACGGTGATTGGCTTGAAGCCCGGTGACGTCGTTGGCATCCTATCAACGAATCGAGTACGGCATCTCCAAAAACATTGTTTGATTCGAATGACTGATTCTAGATCCCGAAGCACTATTTCCCAATCTGCGTCCATGCTATTTTAGCTACCGGCGCGGTGGTCTCGGCACTGAACCCTCTCTATGAGCCTAGTGTAAGTGTCCACTTTTGCTTGGCGAGACCAAGACTGACAAGATCCAGGAATTATCACATGCTCTAGGCCTAAGCAAGCCTAAGCATGTGCTGGTCGAACAAGATCTTCTTCCGCGGCTTTCGAATGCGATTTCCATGACGTCCGACCTCCCACATAGGCCAACCCTGCATGTTTGGGATTCTCTGGAAGCTCACGGCAACAATGTCGCGATACTCGAGGTCGAGCACATCCTGCAGCACGGTCTTTCTCGCTTTGAGCCGAAAAGCCTTCCGCCAGGAGCTGCCGCCAACTCTTTGGCTTTTATTTGCTTCAGCTCCGGCACTTCGGGTCTCGTCAAAGGAGTACAGCTAAGTCATGGTAACATTGTGGCAAACATTTTCCAGCAATCAAAAGGTCTAGAAGGGATGTTCACACCAAAAACTGTTGTGGCTCTCATCGTGCCTTTCTTTCATATTCTCGGCCTCGCTGGATTCTCGTGCCAATACGTCTGCCAGGTGAGATAACCCAGAGCAGCTGTGAGGACAAGTGTTAATGATGGAGCTTAGGGAACACCGATCGTGGCCTTCAAGAGGTTCGATATGGGCCCGCTCCTTGCAGCTGTCAAGAAGCATCGCAGTAAGAAATGACCCACAGGCGATCTCTGAGTTATAGACCTGTCGTTGATATTTCCCTCTAGTCACACATATCAATGTTGTCCCCCCAATCGCACTTGAGTTTCTGCGCAACCCGCTTGCTGCGCAGGGAGATTTCTCAACTGTGCAGTGCATGATGAACGCGGCTGCACCACTGAACCAGAGACAAGCAGATGAGCTTACAAAAAGGTTCGGCTGCGCCGTCACCCAGTGGTACGGTATGACAGAGGCTAGCCCTAGTGTGGCCTCACAGCGAGAGAACGAACTCAACCGGAAAGGAACCATTGGCAGGCTGCTCCCTGGGATCGAAATGCGAATCATTGACGATGACGGAAACGGTGCGTCTGGGACGTATCTGCCCTAGGCCGAAAGGTGACTTGCTGACGTGCCACAGACGCGAAGACTGGAGAGTTTATTATCCGTGGCCCAAACATCATGCAGGGATACGTCAGCAGCGAAAAGGTCGATAGCCCTATGACTGCCGATGGATTCATGAAGACTGGAGACATTGGTTACGTTGATGAGGACGGGTACCTGTTTATTGTCGACAGGGCGAAGGAGATGATCAAGGTCAAAGGGCAAGTTGCCACGCTTGAAATACGTTTGATTATTTCGTGTACTGACTTTGGCGCAAAGGCAACAAGTCGCTCCCGCTGAGCTTGAGGCCATCCTTATCACCCACCCATTAGTGAACGACGCTGCTGTTTGTGGCGTGTACAACGATCACGGCACATCCGAGATGCCGGTCGCTTACATCACGACTGCTGTAGAGGGCCACCAAGAGCAACAGCGACTCAAAGAAGATATCCTGGTACACACAAACTCCAAGGTCGCCAGGTACAAGCAAATTACAGGAGGCGTTCACATTCTTGACGCTATTCCCAGAAAGTAAGCAAGTGCCCTTCCAGAGGGCAGTGAAGACTACGCTGACATTTGAGAAGCCCCGCTGGCAAAATTCTGCGACGACTTCTGCCAGCAGCAATTGCCCGCCGTGAGACTCAGGAACGCGCGAGGCTTTGATCAGCTAGTTTGAGGTTTTGCATTAGAACGTTGTTGAAATTGGCAGATGTAGATAGTACAATATTTGCTTCAGTCCGAGCCCGCTGACACCGACGCCCACCCATTCATTATCTTCATTTCTCTCAAGCATATCTAGAGATGTCGGGGCTGAAAAGACCCAAAGTGGCCTGCTCCATATCCATGTCAAGGTTGAAGATTCCGTTCGGACCAAGAGAACCAAACATGCACTCGTCCAAGTCAATGTTGCTGATCTTCATTGTGGACGATCCATTCTCCGGTATTGTGACCAGATCTCCAGGCTGGAGGGCCCTTTGAACTGTCCCCTCTCCGGCAATGATGGTTTCGAAGTTGAAGTCCGACATAGCCCAGTCCGGAAGGTTTGGGCCTTGTCCGTCTGTACCAAAGCTCCAAGACGGGGAACCACCAAGACCTTGCTTCCCCGCTGGCAAGCCGCCCAAAAGTCTGGTTTGTTGGAAGTCTGCGGATATGCCATTCTCAGACTCGATGGCCTGGTCTGAATGCGGCGTCAGCTGCTGCATATCATCCCCTCTGACCTCTTGATTAAGGGAAACGCTATCCCGTCGTTGTGATGACTCGCGGTCCGTCCGTCCCTCCTTGAATGTGCGCTGGACGAGGGACGTCAACTTCTGCACCCAGCGCATCATCTTGCCGGACACCCATATCCTGTGACAATAGGTATTGAGCGAGCGAGTCGCAGCGAGAACCGTGGCTCGATGACGTCTCTTCAAGCTGGGTTCTCGTGTGAAAAGTCCCATCATGATCATTGTTGAGCTCGTAAGATAATGGCTGAATGGAAAGCAGTACTTGAGAGTATCGTCTTGGATGCTTTCGTGTACGTTCAGTATTCTCGCCGCCAGACTGGCACATACTGTGGCGCACTCGACTTCATCGTCTTCGGCTCGATCGAAACGTCGTAGGTGAGATGAAAACGGGCGTCGCATGAGCAAGCGGAGGAAATGTGTGCACTATGCTTGTTTAGTCGTGATCGCAGAAGTGTGGCTGTGGATGCCCAACTCACTGTATAAAGTAGCACAGTCTGTTTGACCTGCCATCGCAGCCTTGACGCAAATTGCACCTCATTCGGGATGTTGGGGTCGTACGTCAAACATGGAGGCAATGTGTCGAGGAGATCAGTCAAGACTGTGTCAGCATACTCCACCATCGGGGACGATGTCGAGTTGGCGGACTTGACACCGTAAAGAAGTTCCCAGGCCTTCCCTACGACTCTCGAGTATCGTACCATCGCCGCTATATACGGAATCGCCGTAATCGGCTCGCTGGCAAGCTCGAGCGCCACCTCTCTCTGCAGTTGTGAGATCTTCTCGGGCCTCGACTGGAAACGAGTCAGCCATGCGTCACTGAGGTCTAGAGGCAGTGCTGTGTCGACATTGCTGTCCTGGATTAAGTATGGCCGGCCGGATTCGATGGCCAGACGTCGATCTAGTACGTAAATAGACCACCACGATCTAGTATACATTTGGCTGGCGACTGCAGGCATGTTTTCCAGGGTGCTCTGTCGGTGCAGACCAATGATATGGGCATTGGACACTGCCAGTGCAAGAAGTCGGGTCGCCCGTTGAGTAGCGTCGAGGCGGAAAAGGTAGATTACCTGGAGGAACCTGTCAGTGCTGCGCTTCACTTGCGACATAACTGCTTTGACGTTTCCGCAGCTCACTCACCCGGATTAAGAGCATCTGTAGAGTTAAAAGTGACTTTGCGGCCGTGTTGCTCATTTCTGTTGAGTCTTGAAGGAGGCTCATACCGACACTGTATAGAGTCCAGCCAGCAGACTGCACACCATTCGCATCAGTGACGCGGCTTGATACGCTGCATCTTCCGAGAGCCAAACAAAAGCACACAAGAGCCACAGCCATCCGCTTCTGTTCGCGCTCTGCCGAGCTCGTGAGGGGCCATAGAGCGGAATACTCCCACATCTCGTTGAAAGTCTCCCAGAGTGTAGGCGCGTGTAGTATCGGGTAGAGGATGTGGATTTCCTCGAGGAAAACGTGCAGATATCGTCTCCAGGCCTCCTCATCAGCAACGACACCGTGTTGGTCGAGAATCGCCTCCAACCAGGCACGAATCTTTCGCGGAGAACTGTCTCCCGCAGGATTCGGAGACCTGGATGGATACTCTGCCATCATCCCGGATGAGTCCGCGGCCATTCTATCCATGTCGTCTTCCATGCCTTGAAGGCCAGGGCTCATCGAGATCTCACCCGCGAATGTTTGGCCGTCTGGCTCCATCACATTTGACAGATCAGTCGTAGAGGAGATCTGGTGATCCTCGCCTGCCGTCGAATGGCCTTTCGTATGATGTGATTGACTCTTGTACAGCATGGCATCGAAATTGGATGTCGGGATCATGTTCAGTCGATGCTCCACTTCGGCCAAGCGGGCGAGCAGCTCCATAGTACTGGCGTTCCCCGCGGTGCTGCTTGCAGGTTAGAATCTTCGTGAAGCGCAATGTGGGAAAGGAGCTCATCATTTACCTGCCACCTGCACGACGTACGGCATCGATCTCGCCTGCACTGAAAGTGCGGCTTCGCTGATCCATCGCTGTATGCGAATGGTGGCCTTTTGGCGCGGAGACGCACGGCTGGTCCCGGGCGATACATTGAGCACACGGCTCGCCGCCATCGCACTTTGGAAGAATTTAGCAGCAGAACCCTTCGGATGTGTGTACAACTCGTGCGACTGACCTTTACTTTTCGCTGTTGACATGATGTGCTAGTAGTGGGCAAGTGTCAGCGGCCTAACTGGAGACTTAAGATGACCGGGAGAGAGGTCGTTGTACCAAGCTCTTGAAATGTACTTCCCCCTCTTCATCTTCTTCGCTGGCTGCTCTGCAGCATCTGGACTTGCTCGATCATCTGCTCGCTTTTCTGCCGTCTTCTTGCCGCTGTTCTTCGATGCGTCGGTCGAATGCGATAGGCGGCGTTCCGGCTTCTCAGAAGCGTGGTCAACACGATCTGTGGTGGTCCTGACCTCAATAGAAGAAGCCTTGGCACTATCTAGCTGCTTATCGGAGTCCATGGCGACGATGATGCCACAATTGATGATGATGTGCAACGGGTATGTGTTCTCAGGGAACGGATTGCGGAGGTGAGTCTCCCCTGCATGGGGCATCCGGGGAGATCAATGGCGCCTCAGTGCTGGCGAGTCATTCTTCAGTTTTGACCCATGGAAACCGACGACAACGCTGCAGGGACTGCAGGGATATCACTAGTCAATTCACGTAGAGTTTAGGCTACCGCTGATTCTAGCCGTTCTGGCAGCGCCCGGTCTTGGCTTCAGCGCACAACTGAAGGAAATCGCCTGTAGAGGAGACCCTGGAGGTCTGGACACATCACCCCTAACCTCTCCCCGCCTACCCCGGACCCCGCATGGCTCTAGCTGTCCGGGGTAGCGTCTTTCCTGGCGAATGACCCTGTTCGCGATGACCCCCTGATCAAAGGAAGAGGAGCTTCGGAATTGATTACGGAATTTCCGTACATTTAAACCATTCACGTGCAACGCCGGGCGTCTCATAGCTTGCCCTTTACGCTCCCGCCACCGAGTAGTGGCATCACCAGCTCGGCTATAATCGCAGTCAACTGCTCAGGGCGCGACATTGGGATCTGGTGATGACACGTGTGAGAAATGAATGACAGTATGGGCATAACGGACACAAGACTTACTGCGTGATTGGCACCCGCCATGACCTGCGATGTAGAGGGTGGCTTTATCAATCGCGCGACATGTTCCCGTCTCTCGCGATTCCTATTTTCAAGTCAGCGAGAAGGGTTTCCTGGGGGCTGTAGTACAACGTACACGACCTCACTGTTACCACCCCAAATGAAGTGATTTCGGCCCTTGGACTTCTCGATGAGCTCAAGGATGACCGGATGCGGCTCTGCGATGTAGGAGGCCTGAGCGGCGGATGTATGTCAGTGGATTCCACAATACATGGTCGTAAAGCTGGGAGAGCTTGAAGACACCTACAGCTTCCTGTTCTTTGGGGGTCGTAAGGTGCACGGGTGACGAGGGGTCATTGGGATCTTCTGCATAGATTCCATGATCCTGGCCACAGCACGGTCAACTACCTTACTGAAAAATGACAATATGGGATTGAAGAGGGTTACTTACCAAGTAGACTTGCAACTGTCGCCTGTCCCAGCTTCGAAACCCTTTGCTCTTTTGAAATGCCGCCGTGACATCCGCCCTAGGCCTACCGTTAGCTACTCTCGCCTGCATATTTCAGTACTTCGCTTTCTCCTTACTTTGATTTCCATGTGTCGCGGCGCCGCAAGGTCATCTGAACAACCATCTTTGTTTCCGCTTCCATCGAGAAAAGAATTGGTTCTACCAGAATTGTGGCAAGAAAGGCCGTCGGCTCGAGCATAGCTGCGTGGCACCTGGAACAGCAATCAGTCCAGGATCAACTTGCTCAATTGCATGACACTTACAGTCCTCCTCCTCCATATGAATGACCAAGTCCAATGACCGGCTTTTGAGCCTGAACATGTTCTATCGTGCTGAGGATGTCCCTAGAAACATCGTGCCAACATGCTGCGCGTCAAATCAGCACCTTGTACCACCTATTTTTCACAAGCTTTGTAGCGCTAACCTTTGGCTGGCAGCACGCCTCGATTCAGCACCGCGCTATCGCCATGGTTCGCTGTGTCGATGGCGATAAACCTCTTGATAAATCGCCTCAGATCCGGTCGTTTCAAGAGGAGATTGATGATGAGCTCCCAGAAATATTTGTTGTAAGAATTGCCATGTGTGAGGACGAAGGTGACGCCATCAGGGTTCGCATCGAGTACGGAGTAATCATGTACGGACAATCTCAACGACCCGGCGAGGTTTCTGCGACTGGACGGCTCGCCATCCTTGGGTACACTGGCTGGCACAATGAGAGTTCTCCTGACGTAGAGTTCGGTGCGGACTTCGGCCATTTTGATCGGGATGTGCGACAATAGTGCGGATCTATTCAATCGGGGATGATTAATATGCTAGGTACCAACCCTCAAAATTGAGCTTTGTAGTCCTTTTAATTATCTTCACCAGCAGTTGTTGTGAGTCTGTTAGGTCTTCGGCGCCAGCGGAACTAATGCCGAGGTCTTCTCTACCGGGCGGATCCACTATGGACTTCTCCGGCAAACACGGAATTCGGCACGATGCTTGCCGAACGGCGATCAATGGTAGTAAGCAATCCTAAGAATGCAACATGTCCCCATTCATTTGACGAATCGTCTTGACATGTGATGAAGAGTTCAATTAATTTAATTTGGGACAAAAACCTTATACGGTGCCGTTGTTGATACGCCTCGGCCGCTTATTCAGCGTATCTAGCTCAGTTAAGAAGGTTTTGGTGAGAGGCATAGATGAATGAATCCTGGCACATATCCTCTCCTCAAGGTGTCGCAACATTCTTACAGTTTGGCTGCCGTGATTCTAAGCCTCGATAAGCATGGTACGGCTACGCCAGGCACGTCGCTGGGGCCAACTTACTTGATATGCACTGACTTCGGTTCTAGGTAACTGTACAAGCCGTGAGAGCCAAGCTCTCTGCCTTGTCCGCTCTGCTTTGAACCTCCGAACGGAGTGTTGAGCTCCGGGAGGTATGGAGAGTTCACAGACACTCCGCCGCTTTCAAGTGCCGAGGATACACGCAATGCTCGAGAGAGATCTGATGTGTACAGACACGCTGTAGAAGAAGGGAAACGTGTTAGTTCCACAATCAATCAAGTTTATCAGCGCTTCCTTACAGGCAAGTCCGTATACTGTGTCGTTGGCTAGCTCAATGGCTTCCTTCTCGGTCTTGAACGTCTTGACTGTGAGGACGGGTCCGAAAATCTCCTCTTTCCAGATTGGGCTGTCCGAGGTTGGGTTGACGAACAACGTCGGCTCGATGAAGCATCCCTTGGATCCTTTCCTTTTACCACCAGTGACGAGCTCGGCAGATTGCTTGCCTTTCTCAATGTATCCCATGATACGGTCGAACTGGGATTTATCGACTACCGGGCCGTGCTGCGTCGAAAGTTCCAGGGGACTGCTGCCCATACCGTCTCGAGCCCGCTCAAAGACCTCTTTGATGGCCTGAATGAACCTGGTTGCAATAGATTCCTGAATTAACACGCGAGAGGCCGCTGCACACTGGTGAGAACTTTCGCCATCGACGCCAGTTTCATCTGTCGGACTTACCAACACAAATCTGCCCCGAGTTGGCAAGGAAGCCACCGCCGACGCTGAGGTGCCAAATTAGATATTGTTCAACAAGGATAAAGGTAAGAAAGGCGTACCAGTCCACACAAAGATCAAAGTCCACATCGTCAAACACTACAGCTGCTGATTTGCCGCCGAGCTCTAGAGTGACTTTCTTGAGGTTGCTATTCGTCGCAGCTTCTTGGACAGCTCTTCCAGCGGCAATTGAGCCGGTGAAGCTGATCTTTGCGATTCTTTGGTGTGAGGACAGCAAAGCTCCAGTCTCTCTGGCGCCCGTCAAGAATTGCACGACGCCAGGCGGGAACCCAGCCTCTGCGAAGAGCGGCGCCATGGCGAGAATTCCCAGCGGCGATTTCTCGGAGGGCTTGAATATAACCTAATGGAAAGAGTCAGGAAACGCACCACGAAACAGGACAGCTTTGGCAACGAACCGTGTTTCCAGCTGCTAGAGCTGGCGCAAGCTTCCAGCCAATGTAGAGGAAAGTCGCATTGTAGGACGCCAGGCTCGCGCACACGCCCAGAGGTTCGTACCTAACGATCTTGGCAAACCCGTTGTCTTCTGAAAATGATTGCCCTGCAATCTTATCCGCCCATCCAGCGTAATCTGATCCTGTCAGAAAGGGATTTCACAGCTCGGTTTTCACCATTGACCTTACATCGGAAGACTTGAGCCATATGAGCCAAATCCATGTGAATGATGCCTGCAATGGGACGTCCAGTGGGAAGCGACTCGCAGTACGCAAGATGATCGACATTCTTCTCGACGATATCAGCGAATTTGTTGAGACAGGCGGCGCGCTGAACACCAGTAAACGATGCCCATGGTCCCTTTCGGAATGCCTCATTCGCAAGCGCGACGGCTCGGTCAACATCTTCTTTTCCGGCCAATTGAAGATCATCCACGACGACCGAGTCGTCAACCGGGTTCAGCAAGGTAATTCTTTGGCCATTGCTGTGTTGGGAGTCTACAAACTGATTGTCGATCTCAAATTAGTGGGGTCTCTCCATCCGGCAACACCACCAAGGTCCGGCCACGACATACCTCATTTCCGATAAAGAACTTGCGGGGAGGAAGGGAAACCATCTTGAGTACTCATTCAATCAGCTCAGCGAGTCCAAGTAATTCAGCTTTGAGTACAATCTCGTAGTAGCGCATTGAAGACATGGCGGCGATGCGATGGGCCCATGTCATGATATCCCATTCTCGCCGGCCTGATCTTTTGGATCAGTTCCGGGCGTCGCGCGGAATGTCAGTCTAAGGTTCCGTGGCTTCCGCACCCCCACCACCCGCCTACCGTGTCCCGGAGTTTTTCGCGGCGATCATCCTCCTCCCGTGTGCAAGTCGCTCCAAGGTATGCCAGAGATATTAACAAGCTGTCGGAACACTCAGGATGTACAGTCATAAGGCACATCAGAGCCATCAAGCACTGAAACAACAGACAAACGACAATGGCGGCTCCACCTGTCACGGAAATGGTCCAGAACCCCTTGGGAGTCCCCTACCCAGAGTTTCTCCGCATCTTCACCGAGAAGATGGAACCAATCCTCCTGGCTCAGCCAGGCCTCATCTCGCTGATCACTGGACTTGTCGTCAACCCTGCTGCCGACGATCAGTATCCGCCGACTGCCGTCTCGCTGGCCCAGTGGAGGAGCCTCGAAGCTCACGAGGCGTTTCTCCAAAGTCCTTCTGCCGGCCCGTTCTTTGAGGCTGCCAAATCGCTACTCAGGGGGCCACCCACGATCCATCATTATCAACTCGGATCGCTTTCGAGCAGCAACCTGAAGAGTCGCTACAGCAGAATCGAAAAGACAAGCGAACCCCATAATTTTGACTTGCAGCCACTGTACGTAGCGCAGGTGAATGCACATGGACAAGACACGGCGAGGATTGGGGCATGCATTGAGATCCCTCGGCAAAAGGCATACATATCTTTCGGGGATGGTGAAGAGGCTTGCATCGGTGGGCTATCCGTTTCTGGGGTTGATGCATTTGCAGTTGCGTGGGACAGATATGCCGTCAAGGCACTAGGATCAAACCTTTAATGATACATGCAGGACACTTTATGAGAATAACAATAGTTTTGCTACAAAAGGCAGCCTTGAAGCACACATTGGAACTACACTAGAGCAATCATGTTGGCCGGACTCGCCACTCCTCCGTGTACATTGAGGGGGCACGATGACAGGAAAAACGTCCAGCGCTTGTTCTCACGGCACCAAGCGGCCAGGTCCTCCAGATACAGCAGCTCAGCAATCGGGCAGCCCCAGCCGGAAAGCAGGACTTCGTGAAACGTGAACCCTGCCTCCTCCGCTATTGGGAACGCTTCCCACCCGGGGGCGTCTCCGCCGACACCGGCGAACTTTTTGTCCCACAGCCACTGCAGCAGCCGACGATCCTGCTGCAGACCACAAGAGGCTGGAGGCCACGCCTCGCCCCCGTTCTTCTCCTCCTCTGCACTCAGGTTGACGTATCGTGCTGTGAAGCCGCTGCGGATAATCAGAATGTCGCCGGGTTGTGGCTCCAGGCCGCCTGGCGACTGTCCGTGCTGCCATTCGAGACAAGAAACGATGTCATCGTACTGTATGGCATGCGGAGTCGACGGGTCATACTTCTGGCCAACCAGCTCTGCATAGGCCCAGTAGTCGATCAAGAAACCTCGCGTGGTGATGCCGCCCTTTGTGTGCCAGTTGTGGATTCCCAGAGATCCTTCCTGACTCTTGAGCATGTCGTCCTTGGTAATGCCATTGTAGAATAGGCCCTCCTTTTGGTAGGCGAAATGTCGCAGTCCGTCCCATTGAGTGCTCTTTTGCGTGTTGAAGTTAAGCTGGGGGTCCTGTTAGATTGGTGTCTGGACGACTAGCGACTAGGTCCTCAACTGACGGTATCATCCAGTACGTTGCCAGGCCCTACGATCGAATGCTCGTATGCGAACTCGTGCCTGCGAAATCCTGGTGTCTTTGGTTCACTTAGTGACCAGCTAACGAGAACGAGAGTTAGCATGGCCGCCTTTGCATGTGCTACATTCTAGGTTCACCACCCCGTATCACCATACTTGAGACTAAAGCGCAGGCCTTCTTTTATCTCTGAGCTAGCATTCTTGACGACAGAAGGCGTGATCAGGTTCTGGTCATATCATTAGCACCACAGTCAACCTGGCATCCCAAGATACGCACCAGGGTACCGAGCTGGTCGTCAAGCCCCCAGAAGCCCCATGCTGAATAGGAGGGATCCCCCTTTCGAAGCGGCAGCTCCGAAAAAGCCGGACGCCGGGCTGGAGTGTTCTCTGTTTGTGTCATATTCTCGAATGATTACTGAAATGGCATGATATGATTTGGCGCGAACTATAGCTGGAGGTTTTGAGTGATATAGATTGCAGTAAGCGGAAATCCCGCCGATAGTTCGGCGTCCCGTACGGTGGCTCGGAGTCAACGCGAACCCCAAAACGGCATGGAACGGGGTTCCGAACGGGGCTCCGGAGCGAGCGACGGTATGATCGATTATATTGAACAGTGACCGTACGGTTTTAATATTCGATCTTACCATATTCTTTTGACGCGCCTAAATTCGATGCTATTGTCGAATCGCCAAGTTATTCTACATTGTTGAACAGTGAAATATCCTGAACATTTGACGGAATTTCCGCCGCGGCAGCAAACCCCTGGCAGACATCTTCATCACCAGACTGAGCCACCTTTTGGAGAATAGGAGCAGATAGCCATGGATGTCGACTCCAACATCGACCCCGCATCGTCTCGGCGCTCGACTACCAGGACGCGCCGCAAGGCCAGGAGACGGCCGCCACCTTCGAGGCCCCGTACTGCCCCTGCTTGCAGTTTCTGTTCCCAGCGAAGAACAAGGTGCATACAAGGAGAGCCGGGAGGACCATGTCTGAGCTGTCAGCACTTTGAGCAAAAATGTGTCATACCGAAACACTTGACATCGTCGTGAGTTTTCCCTCTAGGGTGCGCTGTCGAAGGAGCATAGTAGTTGATAGTCTGGGTCAGACGCAGATCAAAAGGCAGTTTCCAGCCTTTCGTGTCAGAGATGAGATTCTCACCACCATTGCCGTCCTCACCAATGACATGCTCCGACTTACCGGGCTACCCACACTCAACGAATTCTGAGGCCTCCCCGTCAGATTCAACAGACTCCCCTCAAGCAGGCAACACGCCTTCATCTGTCACATCTTTCAGAGAGGATAGTGGTTCGGCGTCGAGTATATGCAGTTCCAGCGCGTCCTGCTATGAAGAGCGCAAGTCAGGCAGGGGGCATTGGAACTTCATGCAATCCCCTACAGCTTCCAGAGGCAAAGATGCAGCCGAGGGTCGCGTGGTGGACGAGGCGCTACAAAAAACCCAAGCGTTGTTATCTCAAGTGGAAGTTCTTGCCCGTACTCTTAACGGGTTAGTTGGCTATGCAAAGCCTGACGAGAGGCTTCGTTGCCCAAGTCCATATCTCATCGAAGCCGTCGGGGATGACAGGATAGAGTGTGATGATGAAGGCGTTTCGTTTTGGCTAGATGCATGGGATGAAATTGCAAAGCTCAACATAGCGTAATACTCTAATACAATAATCAAGATTACACTACAATACACTCATTGTGTCTGTGGCGTTACACTGCCAGCAAGACCCATTTCTTTCTCCTCTTCTTGTACCATGGACTGGACCGACACACGAACCAACACAGACCTGATCAAGTCCCCTCTCTAAATCGAGTGTGTCTCGAGATCAGCAGCTTAGGAACTAGCCGCGATCCTCCCCGACTACCAATGCAGGATCACGCGGCTGTGGGGCGCATCGATGAAGATGGACGCGGGGTGCGAAGCGCGGGGTAATTGGGGTTGAAGGTGGTGAGGGGCCGGAAAGGCGTCGGAAATCGGAAGCATTCGCTCTATACATTCCGGCTCGCACGGCATTTCCCACTCGAATGAAACACGACGTCGAAGGTCACACTGGTGTACGACGGGCGGATGATCCGGACGGGTGGTTCCATTTTCTGGAAATCGTTCGCACGACACCGTTGCGTGGCCTGATGTGTTTGCCCTCTCAGGCATATTTGTAGACCTTGTGGCGGAGGTGAGACCCAAAAGTTGGCTTGCTGTCCGCTTGGGTTCACGTTCCGCCTCACGATTACAACATCCGCCTTTAATCCTTCACGCATTTGACATCATGGCCGCGAAGTGCCAGCTTGACGTGATCATTGTCGGTGCGGGGATAGGCGGCCTCGGCACCGCCTTGGCTCTCCGAGAAGTAGGGCACAAGGTGACTGTGCTCGAGCAGGCTGCAGACTTTGTCGAGGTGAGCTACTACCGCCAGAAGATGCCGGGTGATCTTTTCCAGAGGCTGACTTTTCCATGTGTAGATTGGAGCTGGAGTTCAAGTACCGCCAAATGCTTCGCGGGAGTTGATCCGATGGGGCATCGGGGACCAGATGGATGCCGTGTCGTCCAGGCCATCTCGCATCAACTATCGTTCTTGGCAGACAGCAGAGGCGCAGGGCTTTACCGATCTGTCAAGGCATCCCGAGGTGTATGGAGCTCCGTACTGGCAGATTTACCGGCCAGATTATCACTCCATCCTAGTGAAGGCTGCCGCGAAAGCTGGCGCTGTCATCCGCAAGGGACAGACCGTGGTTGACTACAAGCCCGAGGAGGCCACAGTCGTCCTTGAGTCTGGAGAGACGCTTCGCGGCGATCTGATTATTGCTGCCGATGGAGTCAAGAGCTTGGCCAGGAAGGTGATGGGGCTGAACATCGAGCCTCACGAGACGGGCGACACATGCTTCCGCGTTGTGGTGCCGAGAGAGAGGTTGACCAGTGATCCGGAGCTGGCGTCGCTCAGCACTGATCCCAACTTTGAGCAGTTCCTCGGTCCCGACCATCACATTATCGGGTGAGCTTTTTGAAAGCTGTCTTCATTGTCAATCGCTCATCTTCACGCAGATACAATATGCAAAAGGAGAAGACGTTCAATCTACTGATGGTCATCCCTGACGACCGCAAGATGAAGGGATACAAGGCCCCTGCGACTGCTTCGGAGGTCAGGGAGGCCTACAAAGGATGGTCTCCTATGTAAGTCAAGCATTGAACCCCAGTTCATGTGCGCTGTCGGCTGACCAGACCACAGGGTACAGAAGCTCCTTTCCTTCCTACCTGAAGAGGTCGAGAAGTGGCGTCTGACAGATCTCCCTACCATCACGGACTGGGTGCATCCTTCGGGGAAAATGCTTCTCATCGGCGACGCATCCCACGCCACGCTTCCGTATCTTGCCCAAGGCGCAGCAATGGCGATTGAAGATGCCGTCGTGCTCGGATCCGCGCTGTCTCACGTGAGCGCAAAGGAGGACATTCACCGGCTGTTGCTCTTCTTCTACAAGACAAGAGTCGGTCGTGCGCATGCGATTCAGAGGGGCAGCTTCACGAACAGGTTTTTCATCCACATGAGGGAGGAGGAGATTCTCAAAATGAGGCTCGGCGTGTTCCAGGCTGGTGACTATCCCAGCAGCCCGAATCTCATGGGCAACACGGTGTTCCAGGACTGGCTGTACGGGTATGATGCCAAGGCAGACGCGAGCCTGCAATGGGAGAAGGAGGTGCGAGCCAATGGGTCTCGGCTGTAATGATATTCTTTCCAAACAATGGCTGAAGCGAGGCAAAATATACTTGTAACATGTCTTCCCAAAAGCTGAGTCGTATTTCACTGCCTTCCCAATTGCTGAGGCTCTAAGAACCCGCCTTGCTCTGCTTCGTACCTTCCCATCAATCCACACTCTAGACTCACCAACGCCAAAATTTCGACTGAATGCCACCCATGGATTATCTCTCCGAATGGAGCTCAAACGTCTCAAGCAACTCAAAAACCGACTATAGAGAAGCGTTCCATGCACGCAAAGACTCGAAGAACGAATTCATCTATTGTCCGACACGTTCTGAACAGACATCTTGGATGCAAAACGTGGCCGCTCTTCCCGGCTTCGACTTCAAGAAGCCAAGACAGATATTCCACATACCTAAGCAAATACAAGATGGACTGGGCGGTTGGATCGAGGACACTTCGGATCTACAGGGGTGCAGGGAACGGTTTGTCGACTCTCTGACCGGAGTTTTCGCCGCAGCTGCCGACTTCTTTTCAGTCCAAGACGACGCGGCCGGACACCAGGTATCCATATTCGAGGCAGCGCCATCGATCGCGGAGCGAGCCAGGAATACAGCCCGCCTGCTTCGCTTGCTAGAGGGCGGTGACCCAGAAGACATTCGGGACTACACACCGTGTGAGATTGAGGCAGTGATGCAATTCGGAGTACTACGACAGAGTTATTCTGATCAAGGCTCACGGCAGCCAGACTCCAAACAAAGTCTTCTGCGGGCAAATTACAGCTGCCAGAACTCTCTTGAACTTCTTTACAAGTCCATCGAGACTTACAACCAGGTCAAGATCATTTGCTAAAGTACGTTTCGTTAGGAAAGCCTATATCGCGAATCGACCCCTGCTAATGAGGAAAGGTCAAACTCGCGAGCTCTTCAAAGCTCATCGTCTGGGATTCGAGCGCAGGACGAGCTTCGATACGACTACTCTAGAGCCAATGTTCCAGATTCGAGCCAATTCCAAGCTGCAAGAGATCGAGTTGAATGAGTCCAAGAGGCAGTTGGAGGAGTCGAAGAGAGAGTTGGAGAGGTCCAAGGTCAAAGTTACCAGTCTCGAGGGACAAATACGAAGACTCAACACGAAGCATGACGGTGCCGACAGAGACCGCGAAACCTTGAAAAGGCAGCTAGCAGTGTCTGATGACCGAGCTGAGAAGCTGCGCAAGAAGGTACGTGGGGCCCTGGATGATCATGATCTGTGAGGCACACAGCTCTGGTGAGATGATACCAAGGAACGTGGACATGACAGCGAATCACGCAAGGCCTTGGTCACAATTTCGGATCGATCGATAAGCCGGATGCCACATAGCTTTCAGGAGGACACACATGATGGCGACGTCCTCACGAAGGCCATTTGTCGGTAGCAAAAAGATATCTTTGGACCACAGGCGTAAGCCTAATGGAATACATCATACCGTGAAAACATCCAGCTGGGAACCCCTCTCTGGCAAGTGTTGCGAGTATTCAAGTGACGAGTGGCAAATGTTGGGGCCGACAGCCAGAAAGGAGACTCATGCACAAGATCTTCCTTCCATCCCCACACAGGACCATGTTCTCGTCACAGATTGTGCCCTCCGCAGGCAGCGTACGGTTGTCCAAGTACTGCCGACGCCTTGCCATGGAGAGCAAAGACTACGCGAGCAAAGTATACTACCCTACAAGCGGCAGCGTGTCAACTGCACATGGCAGGCACGAGGGACTCGCTCCAGATCCGTCACGCTCCAGCACCAGACTCTTTTCACGTCTCACACCATATTCAAAGCCGAGGCGACGTCATGTGCCCTCCTTGACCACCCTGGGTGCCTTGCCCTGGTGGCAAGCATCTCATATCGCGTGTTGGCGGCAACGTAACACAGTATACACTCCGTGACAGCATATCTCGCCAGGTCGCCGGGTAGCTTACTTTCGCGTACATCCTCCAGATGAGATGGTGGGAAAACATCATCGTGAGAGGAGACGCTCCCATGCTTGACGGCACAGGGGATGCTCGTCTTCGGCTTCTTAAGGCGTCGCCATGCTGCCGGCTTCTTCGCGAACGGGAATTTTGCTATTCGATAGATTGCCTGGTGGCGAGCTAGTCGGGATGCCGCCCGCGTTAGCAGGTTGCTGGGTTGTAGAGCGGCCCGGAGTGATGACTCGGTCGCAGTCGTAGTCGATCACCAGGTCATGATGGGGATCGGTCGAGTTTCTAGCATACCGCAGGCCATTTCTCAGAGCTCGGCTGCCGTGGGTTTGGAAAGGAGCGGCGAGCGCGCATGGAATCGTCGATGCTGGCGTCGTTACTGTGCACGTTTCGCCGTCACTGTTCAAAGTCGGTGGACTGCCAAATTAGCATGAAGTCGCAGGGTTAACGCCGGTTCTCGACGACGTGCGAAAGCCGTCGATGGTAGTCCGACCAGTCCTCGAGAAATATGCTGCAATGGCGGTCCCATGGTTAGCCTTGCCAGAAGCCTGAAGAGTGTACCTGTAGCAACACTTCGTCTTGCACCATGGCCCAAACTGAAGCATCACGACAGCCCGTAGCAAAGGCCCCCGTTTCTGGCTGCCCTGCCTGCACCGTTGTTGGCACTGCAGTCACAACGAGACAAAGCGTCCGCACGAAAACGCCGTGCATCCATCAGACAAATCCCCTCGCCAGGCCCGCCAGAGTCAAACAGCACGTCCAGAGGCATTCGCATGGCGGGCAGCGCCAAGTAGGCGCAACGCGACTGCCGAGAAGCTTGGCCGCGGGGGACAGGGTGGGTTCATGATTGTGCTTTGGCCCTTGAGGGGTGCTTGTCGGATGTGGGTGAGACATTTGCAGGGTTGGGCTCAGGGTGGTGGAGGCTGCTGTGTTTGTAGCCTTCAGGACGTGGAATGGGATGGAATGATTGTGCAGCATCGAGGACGTGGCGATAGGCTGCTGAGTGCAGCTGCGATGGGCATCAATGGTCATGATGCGCTGGACAATAGCAGGCCGTCGGCTTCATGGCTGGAGATTATTTTGGCGGGAGAGACGAGTCTGGAGAGACGAGTCTGGAGAGATACACTCGGAGACAATGCTCTGTGGCGGGCACTGTGACGGGCCGGGGCTAGCGAGCGTACAGGGCACGCAGGCTGCTGCCTCACTGAAGAGCGCTGCCTCACTGAAGAGCGCTGCGGCGGGGTCTGCTGAAGAGGACGGATCGCCGTGCCGTCACGCTGGTCACCGCCATCATCTTTCTCGTCGTCTTCACATGGGCATTGCTGTGCAACTAGAGTCGGCTCTCGTATTGTTGCGTGTCATTTTGATGCTTAAAAGAGGCTTCGACACTTGAACGATGCCTGGTACTGCCTCTTTGCAGTGGAGTGGCATAGAAGCACTGGTTCCCCGATTTAAGGTAGGGTACGCGTCTCTCTGCTCCGTTGCAGCGCTATTCTTTGGGAATAGCTTCACGTCAGGGGGATCGGTCAGAACGTACTATACTATCCGATAAATTTCGCCCCCTTGTATTGTCCTAGGCACCTGCCCCACTATTTCGTGACTTCCCTTAGTACTTCGTGTAACCCTGCGCCTCTAATATAGCCTTAACCCGATTAAGCATCGACCCTACTAAACTTTCTAATAGCTAATTAGGGACTGCATCTTACGCCTCCTATACTTACTGCTCTAATTTAGGAAGGGGCACCTTCCTAATAGTTCCGTACTTACGCTATAGATAATCCTTTATCTAATTCTATATTGCCTCTATTACGTTAAGATCTAGCGAATAAGGTAGCTAGGCTATAACGTATATGCCTATAGCTAATAGGAGCTCCGGAGTCCTACCCTTTACGTAGGAAGGAGTATTATCGTAAACTAGTTCGAGGTTATAGGTATTATAAGCCTAGATAATAAGGGGGTAAACTTTCTCCTAATAAGCTATAGCGGTAATACTGCCCTACCTCTTATCTTAAAAGAGACTAGCGCCTTTTATTTTACCGTAGAAGGACCCTTAAAATATCTATCCCTACCGCCTCTAGAAATACGGGATTAAGTAAGCCTCCTCGAGGGTCTTATTAAGTAAGCGCGTTACCTAGACCTTCTTATAGTTACTACCCGTTACTTAGGTCTCGTTAATCTATATGTTACGACCTGGCAGCTTCCGAAGGGGGAACACTGTCAGAGGGTTGGGGTTGCTGTTTGCAGAAGCTTAGGTTGTGACTCTGAGACGATGTGGTGTCGTAAGGCGTTGCGCACTCGTTACAATGAATACAAGGTAAGACTTAGATTGATCACTGTCGTGAGAAGGAATGTATCTACAAGTCCAGAATGTCCGTCCTTATATACCTGCCATCCTGTCCTTGTTGTGTTAGGTGGTGAGCTCATGTTGGATGGCTCACTGTTATATCGTGATCCTCTTATGTTGGATCACGGCTCACGGTGATCCAAGCATAATAGTGATCCTTGGTCCTGGATCACTGTTTCCTGGTGATCCTGTCACGTGACCTAGCCTTGGCAAGCCTTATCTTATCAGTGACCCTGGATCTTCTGACGTGGGGTTTGTCTGCGGCCGGTTGTTCGACCCGTGCTTGTTACATGATACTCCTCCTTCAGGCCGATGTCCCAACGGCCATAAGTAGTAGGTCCTGCCCCAGATTCGGTTGGTCCGCAAACTCCTCTTTTACTAACCGTGACACGATGTCCAGTCGCATTCGAAAACCTCTATCGAAGAAAACCGTTGAGCGCGTCAACCTTGCGTCTTCAATCGAGTCGAAGGGTTCTGACGCGGACATGCCTTGTACCTGGTGCTTCCGGAAAGGTTTGAAATGTCGTATGTCGGAGAAGTCTGCGCGGTGCGGGGAGTGTGTGAAGCGAGGTCGTCAGTGCGACGGTGTTTTGGTGTCGTCTTCTCGTGAGTATCGTGTTTTCCGCTGGTCAGGTTATCGTGGCTGATGGTGGCTCAGTTGAGCGTCTTTCAAAAACCGAAAAGAAATTGGAAGATGACGAAGAGGCCGCGGAAGAAGCGCTGGCCAAATTGCAGGAGGATCTGTCGCACGCCGTGAATCGCTTGCGGCGGATTCGGCAGATCAAGAAGAAGGTGAAGGAGCGTAGTGACGAGGCGTTTCGTCGGGGTATCCAGGAGCTGGACGAGGAGGATAGCTTGCTTCCTGCTCTCAATGCTCATGAGTATTATGTGGAGAGTGATTTGGCGTTTATGGGGGTGACTTCCGACGCGGACTGGCCCTCTTTGGGTTTAGGGGAGTTGCCGGAGGAGTCTGGTGTTGGTGAAACTGCCTCAGCAGCTGCGGGCAGTTCAAGTTCCTGATTGGTTCCCATGTGTTTTCTTCGTGGCCGTAGTTCTTCCACTTAATGAGGTACTCGTCCTGGTTGTCCTTCGTTCTGTGGTCGATGATTCTTTCGACTTCGTATTCGTTTGTGTCTTCTACTTCCACGCTGGTTGCAAGTGGTGCGTTCGGTGGTGCTGGTTCTAAAAGTGCTATATGAAAGATGGGGTGAATCTTCATGTTCTCTGGCAATGAGAGGTGGTAGTTGGTATCCGAGAGTTTCTTGAAAATTTTGAAAGGTCCTAGTTTTTTGAAGTCCAGTTTGTCGTTTGGTCGTTTGGTTTTTATGTTTCGGCGGATAAGGTAGACGCTACCTCCCTCCTGTAAGGATGGTCCCTTCATCCTTGTTTTGTTGGCGTACGTGGTCATTCTGGTACGTACGAGCTCGAGGTCGAGCTTAATTTGGTCCTGAATCTTGCGGATGTTGTCCGCGATGTGGATTGCTTTTGGTGTGTCTGGCGCTTCGCGTCGTTCTGCGTAAGCTGTGGGGTTGTACCCGTAGTTGGCATAGAAGGGTGATTCCTTTGTTGACTCGCTTGGTGAGCTGTTGTATGCGAACTGTGCGATGGGTAGTAATGTGACCCAGTCATCTTGTTGGTAGTTGATATAACACCGAAAGGTACTGCTCTAGAGTCTGGTTCGTTCTTTCTGTCTGTCCGTCTGTCTGCGGGTGAAAAGCCGTGGATAGCTTATGTTTGGCTCCAAGTTGAGCGATGAGTGACTTCCAGAAAGTTGCTGGTGAAAGAGCTTGTCTTCTATCCTGACACCAGTTCTTTTTGGGAGTCCGTGTTGTCCCACAATGTTCCTGAGGAACACATAGGCGAGGTCTTCTGCCGTTCCTGGTGGCTTTATACGGGGAGAAAGTAGGAGTACTTGGTGAGTCGGTCGACGACTACTAGGATGTTGTCGTAAGAGGTCCCAGTTAAGGGTTCCTTCGATGGTGGCAGGCTGGTGATGAAGTCCAGTGAGACTGACTCCCAGGCTGCGGTTGGTACTGGTAGTGCTTTGAGTTCTCCATAAGGCCTGTGCCTTTCTGCCTTGCTCTTTTTGCAGAGGTTGCAGTTGCGGATGACTGTTGTGACGTCCTGTCTGGTTCCTTTGAAGTTATGGTGTTTCTTAAGTCGAGCGAAGGTCTTCGCTACTCCTTGGTGCCCGTGGGCCTTGGCTTCGTGGACTTGTCGAATTAGTTCCAATGCTTCCGTAGGTGGCCTGGCGGGTGTCACGCGAGTGGTGACTGCCAGCGTTCGGTGGTACGGGATTAGATTTCCTTCTTTGTCGCTTGCGAGGATTGCGTTATTGTTTGGGGGTGTGGTTTGTTCGTGGTCTGAGCGTCTGCTCAAGATATCTGCCCTGCCATTCTCAGATCCTTTGCGGTAGATGATGGTGAAGTTGAATTCCGAGAGGAATTCCGCCCATCTAATCTGTCGTTTGTTGAGGTCTTTGTTCGTTGTGAAGTGTGCAAGATTCTTGTGGTCAGTGTAGACCTTGACTTCGTGTCGTGCTCCGGAGAGATACGTTCTCCATTCTTTGAAGGCTTCGATGATTGCCATGAGTTCTTTGTCGTGTATCTGATAGTTGAGCTCTGGTCCGTGTAGCTTCTTCGAGAAGAACGCTACTGGGTGCAGGCGTCCTTGGTCGTCCCTTTGGCCTAACTGTCCTCCAATGGCGAAGTCGGAGGCATCTGTCTCGACTTCCATGGGTTTTTCGGGGTCTATCATCCGGAGGACTGGCTCGCTGAGGACGGCGTCGATGATTTGGCGAAATGCTTTTTCTTGGGGTTCGTTCCACGCGAACTCTATTTCCTTGACCGTGAGGTTTGTCAAAGGGTTGGCGGTCTTGCTGTATCCTTTTAGGAATCGTCGATAGAAGTTGACGAAACCGAGGAATGCTCTGACGTCCTTGACGTTTTTTGGTGTAGGCCATTCCCTGATGGCTGCTACTTTGGATTTTTCCATCCTGATTTCTCCTGGGGTGATCGTATACCCTAGGAAATCTACTTCCTGTGTGTGGAACTTGGCTTTTTCTGGTTCTACTAACAGTTCGTGCTGGTGTAGTCGTGTGAGGACCTGGTGGACGTGTCCCTTGTGCTCTTCCATCGTCTTCGAGAAAATCAGAATGTCATCGAGGTACACTACCACGAAGACGTCCAGGAATTCTCGCAGTACATCGTTGATCATGTTTTGGAAGGTTGCGGGGGCGTTGGTCAATCCGAATGGCATGACCAAATACTCGTAGTGTCCTCGTCGTGTTCGGAATGCTGTTTTCCATTCTTCTCCATCCTTGATGCGGATGAGGTTGTATGCTCCTTTGAGATCGAGCGCTGTGAACCAATTGGCTCCTGCTAATGCGTCCCTGAGTTCTGATATCAGAGGCAATGGGTAGCAGTTCTTGATGGTAATGTCGTTCAACTGTCTGTAGTCGACGCATAGTCTTTCCTTGCCATTCTTCTTTGGCACAAAGAGAATCGGGTATCCTGCTGGGGATGTCGATGGTCGGATGTATCCTTTTCTGAGGTTCTCCTTGAGATACTCGTCGAGAGTATCCATCTGTCGAGGGTTTAATCCGTAGATCTTGTTAAATCGGGGGCTCTCCCCTTCCTTGATTGGGATTTCGTGGTCGTAGTGTGTGTGCTTAGGTAGCACCGTGTCGACTTCTTCCCTGAAGATCTTTTCGTACTTCCAGTATTCCTTGGGTACGTTCTGCAGTCTTTCTTGCTGTTCTGTTGTGAGCTCCTCCGGGGTTGTCTCCTCTGAGTTGTCCCTATTCGTGAGGGCTAGTTGGAGGTCGCTTGAGAGACCGCTCGTGGGTCTTTCCTCAGGGGCTGACGTACTCCACTGGACGCGGCCAGCTGTCCAGTCAATCTGAGGGTTCCATTCTCTGAGCCATGGGATGCCTAGGATGATTTGTTTTCCTCCCATGTTGGTGATGTCGAAGGTTATGTGGCCGGGTCGGCGAGAAATGAATACCTGGAGGGGCGCAGTCTCCGTATTCACGATTCCTCCTCCGTACGAGACCGCTTGTCCCTCCACCGTGCTGAGCTGATAGGGTTCCTCCTTATATTTCCAGCTGATGTGGTTCTTGTTGATATATTCGGGGCTCATGTAGTTGCCCTGGGCGCCGCTGTCTAATAGCGCGCTCGCCCATCTTCCTCCTACGTTTATTCGTACGTAGAGGTGGTTTGTGCCGTGGGTTCGTTCGGCTGAGCAGATTGCTCTTACTTCCTTCGTCGGTCGTTGTCCCTGTTCGACCGACGCTTGCCTTTTCCCGAAGAGGGTGGCGTAGTGGGTGGCCATGTCATGGATGGTCCGTCCGAGTTGTCGTTCCTCTCGTCGCTCTTGTAGTGGACGCGGAAGAGTGGCTCCCTGACGTCCTTCATGCGATGGAGTCTCCAATCTCTGGCTTTGGCGATGTAGTGCTTCATGCACGCGTCATTATCGCAGTCCTCCCATCTGGCGTTGTCTTGGTAGCATTTGTCGTGATAAGCGGGGTCTGGTCGGAACGTGAGCCGACCCTGACTGTATTCGTCCATGTGTAGGATCCATTTGCGACTCTCCTGTTCGAACTCTACCTTCACTCGTGGCTCGATCCAGTGGTTGCGCGGGAGAAACCGGTGTGCGGCCTTCTCCTTGAAGTGGTATTCACAGTCGTCGTAGACGCATTCGGGCCAGAACAACTGGTAGTGTTGTTCGTGGGCGTGGTGAAGTGCCGGGTGGTCTCCTACCATGAGTCGTACGTTTTCTTTGGTGCTTTCTCGCTTTCGGGTGCTGGCCTTCCATGGTTTGGTCCCGTAGTAGATGAGTTCGTTCCATGGTACCAGGGGGTCATAGTCCTCGCTGGCGCTGCTAACTTCGTATGCCTGCATAGGCATGTGGGGTTGGGTCTGTCCGAGCGGAGATTCTTCTTCGCTGGCTCGTGTGTATTCATCCCATTCTGTGTCGTTCATCAGTCCTACGTGGGGAGCTGATTGTGGTTCTGGGTGAGCATGTTCGTAGGCTCTTTCTTCGTCTGTATCGATTTCCTGGGTCTCCGGCGTTACTTGCTGGGCCCATTTCTGAATTCGTCTTTCCTTCCTGGTGGTGACCATCATGGCCAGGGTTCTTTGTTCCGTAGGTGCCCTGGGGAACCATCCATTCTGTTCCTTACTGTCTTTGTGGGTCAGGCAATCGTCCTGGTAACAGAAGGTCCAGTTAGTTTTGGCATGGTCCTGGTGTTGAGTATGGTTGAGCTGTCGTTCGTTTACGGGTTTCCAGGGCTTCTTAGGTTGCCGGCATTCTCGAGCCATATGCCCGTTTTTGCCGCAGTTGTAGCATTTCATGTCCTTGAGATCCTTCGGTTTGCCATGTCTGGTATTGTCGAGCTCCATGGGTCCTGCATGGGTGGTCTGTCCCCAAGCCGTGCTGACGCGGGGTTTGTCGTGCTGGTACTTGCGTCCTTGATTGGATCGATGGTGGGGAATGCGAGGGTTCCATGGTCCTATAGCGGGCTTTCGTCCCTTTTCTATTCTGCGTTCGTACTGGCGATCGTCGATTTTGACGGCCATGGCGATGTACTCGGTGAGGGTTTCGGGTCTATCCTCCCGAATGAGGTCGTCCTTGACGGCGTCTTTGAGTCCTTCGTAGAAACGGGCCATGAGAGCGGACTCTGTCCAATCGAGTCGACTGGCTAAGAGTCGAAACTCCGTGGCGTATTTAGTGGCTGGCCCCGTCTGTTTGAGCTGAAGGATTTTTCTTTCGTTTTGTCGTTCCTCGTCCACGTCCCCAAACGCTCCTTTAATGGCTTCTTCGAATGCGTTCATACCTGCGTAGATGTCCTGGGTGGCCTGCTTCATATCTTCTTTCTTGGTGTGGGTGGAATAGTCCCTAATGAAGGGTTCGAACCAGTGCAAGGCGTCCCCTTTGAGGTAAGAGGAGGCGTTGGCGACCTTCTCGCCCCAGTACTTGAGTTGGCCCTCATTGGCTTTGTGGTACTGGCGTACCTGGGTGATGAAAGATTGAAGTGCCCTAGGGTTGCCGTCGAATGACTGAGGGGGAAGAGCCTTCATGCTCGTTCCGCCTTGAAGTTGTTGCATTGAGGCTCGGAGCTGTTCGTTCTCCGAACGGAGCTCCTGGATCATAGCGGCCAAGTTGCTGGCGCTGTTTCCGACGCTGTTGGTGGACATTGTTCCTGTGGTAAGTATTGCTCAGTGTCACAAGGTAAACCTACTGAACAAGAGTGATCAAAATGTTACGACCTGGCAGCTTCCGAAGGGGGAACACTGTCAGAGGGTTGGGGTTGCTGTTTGCAGAAGCTTAGGTTGTGACTCTGAGACGATGTGGTGTCGTAAGGCGTTGCGCACTCGTTACAATGAATACAAGGTAAGACTTAGATTGATCACTGTCGTGAGAAGGAATGTATCTACAAGTCCAGAATGTCCGTCCTTATATACCTGCCATCCTGTCCTTGTTGTGTTAGGTGGTGAGCTCATGTTGGATGGCTCACTGTTATATCGTGATCCTCTTATGTTGGATCACGGCTCACGGTGATCCAAGCATAATAGTGATCCTTGGTCCTGGATCACTGTTTCCTGGTGATCCTGTCACGTGACCTAGCCTTGGCAAGCCTTATCTTATCAGTGACCCTGGATCTTCTGACGTGGGGTTTGTCTGCGGCCGGTTGTTCGACCCGTGCTTGTTACACTATAATACCTACCGCTAATCGTTAACGGTCTAATTAATATATAGTTAGGCCTATTCTAGCCGTTTACGCTAATTCGCCTTATTTAGGGGCGGCTTTTTAATAGCTATATATCTATAGTATCTAAGGCGCCTAAGGGTTAAACGAATTATTATAATACCGTAATTACCGTTAAAGACCTATTATACGAGTTCCCGGTAGGTTACGTACTTACTTTCTTCGTTTAAAATAATAAATTCTATAAAGTATATAACGTCCGTTTCGTTTAAAAGAGGGGGTCGTCCTAATCGGGAAGAAATCGTAGGCCCTAATTAGCCGATTCATTTAATCTAGTTAAGGCTCTAGTAGGTATAGGAGGAAATCTCCTAATAAGATAAGCTAGAATACCGGATAAGGGCGTCGATAGCTATACGGTCGTTTATAGTTACGTATTAAATACCTATTTTATAGAAGGTACGGAGTGAAATACGGTAGTAAGGGGGGGGGGTATAAAGGAGGGGAAGTTAGGAAAAGATAGAAGTCACGAAAATTATAGATTTTATACCTTCCCTACTTATAGGGATTATTATAGGGGCCTAGATACCTAACCAGGGTGCGAAACTTTCCGCAGGCACCAAGTACATCTAGGCCATGTCCACGACTGACCCGGGGCTGCACAGGAAAAGGAAGAGGACGCAAGGGAGAGAGCGAGATCCCAGCGGCTCCACACGCGACGGAACAAGCATTGCTGTCAGGTCCCTCCCTTATCTGGTGGTCCCTGTGGACGGCCGCATCGCGGGGTCGTGTTTGCCGTTCCCCTTGCATGCTCTGGGCCCCGGGGCCGCGACTCGTCGTGTCTCCTAATAAGAGAGCTCGTATAGGGCTCGTCGGCGTGTTTTCCAGGCATGATCCCAACGTACAGTACATGTATGCCTGCGACACATGGAGACACGGACTCACCCATGGATTGGTCGTCAGGAAATTGCTCGTGGAAGCGAAATCTGCCGTGTGGCTGCATGAACCGCGCGACGCCACAGGCCAAAAGCGCGCCATGCCGAGCGGCGGCTCAGGGGGTCGAGATCGACGAAACGCGTGAGGCGAGAGAGAAGACGGGGCCAACTTGTCGGGGGTCCGGCACGTTGGGTGAGCAGAAAGCAGCGCAGTCGAATGGAAATTCGGTGCGTGGCGCGGGTCGCGAAGAATACCCAAGGTACCTACCTAAGGTAAGGTACCGAGGTAGGTAGGTAGGCAGCGGCATTTCCGGACGGTCGCAGAGATTTGTGTGTTGCGCAGGCGCTGGGAGGAGAGGAGGAGAGGGGGAGAGGAGCAGAGAGCAGAGTAGCAGAGTAGCAGAGACAAGATGGACATGGGGTCAGAGCGCGACGCAGACTCCCTGTGGCTTCACCCGACGGCCAGACGGCATGACGAGCAAGACACTGGAGAGGGAGGCCAGGAGAGAGGCCAGGAGAGAGGCCAGGAGAGAGGCCAGAGGAGAGCCCGAGGCATCAGATTACATGGTGCTGTAGGCAGGCAGCGTAGAATTGGCCAACAATGGATCCACCCTGTACGAGATTTTCCTTTTCGCTCCCCTAACTCTAACTCTTTCGGTCCCTACCTCTAACTCCTTCGGTCCCTACCTCTAACTATTTCGGTCCCTACCTCTAACTCTTTCGGTCCCTACCTCTAACTCTCGCGGTCCCCTAGCTCCAACTCGTTTCGTCCTACGGTAAAGTTTGGCCTTTTTGGGCACCATTGCAGGCGCCCATGTTTGTTGCTCTCCCCCTTTTTCTGTTTTCCATGGCATTCATTTTGAGGTGCATCGCCATGGTGCGAATCCCCTCACTCTGTGGCTGCCCGCCAGCCTTGGCCATCATCGCCTTGCGCTGCGCTGACCAGCCTCACGATCCCGATGCCACCCGCCCGCCACGATACCCCCACTCCACTCGCCGAGGGGCTAGCCACGGAGTTCGGCCCCTTGGCCCCTGATCGAGTGAAGGTGGCCCCCCTCCCCCTGATCGAGTAAAGGTCGGCGTGTCGAAGGGTCGAAGGGGGGGGGGGGGGCGAGCGGCCCAAGACGCCAGCCCGAAAGCTTAGCACACCAGATTCAACGTGACATATGCAGGCCACATCCCATCCTCCTGGCGCTGGCGTCTCGCCGATTGGCCGATGACCCATGCTTTCGCCAGCGACCCATGCTCTCGCCAGCAGACCCTACGTCCGTACCATGTCCTATGTACCATGCAGCCGTAGATCGTGTTTCCAGCTGCGAAAAAAAATGCTGTTATCGGGCTAGCGCTCAGAACGGGAGGGGCCAAGGGGGGCCTGTTGTGTGGTGGTTTCTGGGAACGGGTGCTCCCCTTTTCCAGCGTGCTTTGGAATGCTCGACCCCCCCTATATCGTTAGCCTCGCTGTCGACCTATTTCTGGATGCAGCTGGGCGCCGGCCAAGAGCTGGCCGCCTGGACGTGGACGCGGACGGGTTGTGTTGCTCCCTGTGTGGCCTCCTCGATCATTGGCCTCGTTCTCTTTTTTGAGTTGGGCTAGCTCGCGTAGGTACCTACAGTACATTCACATGTACATGGTCCTCATAGGTACCTAGGTCCCTTCCTTAGGTACCTTAGGTACCTCAAGGTAGGTACCTTAAGGTAGGTACCAAGGTACATGTAAGGTAGGCAGGTACGTTACGGCGTCCCTCTCACGGCCCTCAACGTTTTTGGCTTCACTTTTATTTTTCCCCTCTCTCTCTGCGATCTGATTCTGGCTTCTCCATTCATCCGCCGTTGCATCTGGCCTTTGACCTACTTCACCATCTGCCACTGCGACTTGTCACCCACATTGCTCCATTGCTCGCCATCACCTCCCATCATCCATCATGGGCCTCGCGTCCCCGGCCTCCATGTACCACCAGATGCGTGTGCGCGGCCTGCAAAGGCCCGCCACCATCTCCGTCATCTTCGGCGCCGTCCTCGCCTTCGTCTACGTCCTGCTGCAGTCCTCGGCGCCCTGGAACCTGACCTCGTCACATCCACGGTATTGTCAATCTCCGCTGCCTCCGCCCTCGCTTTGCCATACCGTGCCTCTTCTGACAGCTCTCCAGGTTAGGCAAGGAGTACAAGATCCCCGTCCGCCAGATCGAGGGCCTCGCCGACGCCATCGCCGACATGTGGCGCCCGCTCGCCCTCGACATCCACGCCGACAACTTCACGGCCTGGCTCTGGGGCGACCGCGGCACGCCGTACGTCATGCCCGCCAAGGCCAAGCGCCACTGGACCGCGCCCCTCGGCAAGGACGTGCTCATCCTCGACGTCGACACGCGCCCGCTCGAGCAGATGCGCTCCAAGGGCCGCGTCCAGAGCGACTTTCGCGCCCTGTTCGAGGACGACCAGCTGACGCCGCGCTTTGCCGGCATGCTGAACCACTACATCTACGGTATGTTGCCGAGTCAATGACTTGAGGATATGACTTGAGGATCTTTCTTGATCTTTCTGACCGTCCCAGCTCGGATCCACGGCTACGACTACAAGTTCATCCACGCCTCGGAGCTCGCCGACCGCCACCAGACGTGGGTCAAGGTGCCGGCCATCAAGGAGGCCCTGCTCAAGTACAAGTTTGTCGTCTTCGCCGACGCCGACGCCCTCTTCAACCAGCCCGACGTGCCCCTCGAGTGGATGCTCAACTACTGGAACGTCCACCCCAAGACGCTCGTCGCCATGGCCGAGGACCCCAACTCGCCCACGAACCAGGACCCCAAGGGCTGGGTGCTCTGGAACACGGGCTTCATCGTCGCCCAGCAGGGCGAGCGCACCCAGGAGCTCTTCCGCCAGTGGGACGACTGCCCCGCCGGCCGCCAGTTCCCCGACTGCAAGCGCTGGGCCCACGACTGGGCCCACGAGCAGGCCGCCTTCGGCCACCACCTGCGCTACGCCTGGAACAAGACGGACGACCTGCGCGCCATCGCCTGCATGGACGCCAACGGCGCCCACCACTGCGGCGACCGCAAGTGCCTCGGCATCTACGTCTCCCACCACTGGGGCAAGAAGGACGAGCCCATCCAGGACCTGTGGCGCCTCGTCACCCGCGCCGTCACGCGCTACGCCCGCCAGGACCGCCCTGATCTCATCTTCAAGGCCTTTATCAACCCCATCCGCCCGCCGCCCAACTGGGCCTTTTACGATGAAATGTTACGATTCGACGAGGCGTAGGTGGCCTTTTTGCGGTCGCTGCCTCTTTGGTTGCACTGGCGCTCGGCACGGTATGGTGGTGCGGATTTGGTGTTTTGCGGAGTATAGACGGCAGCGTGTTTTACGACTTTTTCCTTTCCCGGGCATTATGGGTGTATGGGACCCTATTTCTTTACACAACAACAACAACAACAACAACAAACATCACAAGCCTTGTAATTTCCGATTCAGCCTGCTTTCCCCCCGAACTTGGATACAGCTCGTTTCCTAACGCCTGTACTACTACACGACGGCATCGAGGAGAGGTCTCCTTTCCGAAAAGACATGGGCGGGAACTCGTACCTTGACGGGTTTGAAATGTCTTTTGGTGCGAAGAAATGCGTCGACTATCATGTCGCCAGCGAAACCACTTGGAAATAGAGGTCTCGCCTCCAAAGAAGAAAAGTTTAAGTCCCGATCGGCCTGACGGCCAGACCTGGGCGAGATGCACAGCGTTCAGATGTCATGCTTCCCGCCACCGACGATGCGATACTCTATTCACTACCAGCATTATCACACGGCCCAAGAACCGGCCCAAGAACCGGCCCAAGAACCGGCCCAAGAACCGGCGTCTCCCTTGTGTTGACAGACGACATGCCCAGCTCAGCTGTTGTTCGGGGCGAGCATTGTCCGAACCATGCCTTACGAGAGTGCCGTTCCTCGCTATTGGGCATCAACCGAAACAAACAATGCACACGTTGCAACATCTTTCGCATAAGGTTCATGGCACAAGGTTTGGCTACTGGGTCCTCATTCCCATCGTGCCCGAGTCAGCATTCCCAATGCTCCGCCCCAATCATGAGCGGCGACCGGGCGACGCGGCAGTCTTCAGCGGCACCCATCAGACTCGGCAAATCCCTGACCTGGGGACGGGCATTGTCGTGCCACATGCCGTCACGGCTGTGCGTGCCACTCGGATTGAGGAATGCCGGCAATACAGACACATCCTGCCAATCGAATGCCGCCAAGGAGGACAATACGCAGCGGCGTTTCGCGCCCTGTATTTCCTGTCTCTATCAGGCATTGCGCCAATCTAGCGACGCCTTGCACGCGGCAACCAAACGCCCGCCCGTCCACGATATACCAAAATAGGTAGTTGAGCCCAAAAAATAACCATCTTGATGCCATCTTGTCCTCGCGTCCTTCGTGATCGTACCTCATTGTCATTCGCCTGCTCGCTCACATCCACAGCCAAACCCACAACCCCTACGACAACCCAATACCAGCACTCATCGCAGGATCCCAGGCCCCCCAGACATCCAGCCCCGACCTCGCCCCGCGCCCACGCCACGCCCTCTTGCGCCGCCGGCAGAAACGCCAGCTCCGTCTCAGGCAGCGCCTCAGACAGCTCGGCCACGAGACACGCCCCGACGCCGGCCGCCCACCAGCACCGCAGCCCCATCCTGTGCAGCAGCACGCCCCAGTGCATGACGACCAGCAGCGCCAGGGGCTCGCCGCCGCCGACGGCCGCCGCGAACCC